>NC_141542.1:56475000-56695000 GCF_021556685.1 Rattus norvegicus
ATAGCAGTAAATGATACTAGGTAAATGCTAGAAATACATTTTACCCCCTCCCCCAGCCCCTAGTGATGGCACACTTGGGAGTCACAAACCTTGCTCAGTGACAGTCAACAAAGCTGGACAGGCCTTCAAAAGTGGGCTCTCACCCTGTAGAGAGAGCAGGACATGAACAGAATATGAGGCCATAAAAAATGGAGAGAACTCCGTTCAAATGTCAGCAGGGGACAGGAAGACCTGCTCAGTAATAAGATGCATTTTGGCTCACTAGAAATGCTGGAGTAACCAGAGCTCTCTTGACCTGGAGCAGGACACTCCTTAAGACCTTTCTTACTGGGAAAACAGCGAAGCAGCTTCCATCAATCCACCACCTCTCACAGAGGGCAGACCTATGGCAGGGACCACCTGCCTGTGTAAAGTCTGCCTGATCACACAGACCATGCACGTCTACACTACATCAGCTCAACCAACAGCGCACCAACTATGTGGCAGGCATGGTGTTAGATTCATGGTCCAAGGGTGAGACCGCTGTAGCACCTTCCTCCAAGCAGTGCACATGGTTGTGTGGGAAGAAAAAACCCGGGAGAAGATTGTAGCTCTGAGGCAGGTTCTATAAGAACGTTACGGGTAAGACACAGTGGATCGCGAGTCAGTATCTAGGGACCAACACCTGAGCTACCCCAGGTCCAACTGGGTGGCGTATAACACTAAATTTATCCTTCTCTGTTCTGGAGGCTGGAATTCTGGGCTCAGGGTCCATGTGGCAGAGTTCTGGAAGCTCACCCTTATAACAACCGCCCTCCAAAGGCCCTTCCCCATTCCCTCACATCGGAGGCCAAGGTTTCCACCTATGAACCTGGGATTCCTAAATTGGGAGGGAACAAGCATTGAGCCCATGAGACTGAGCAGAAACCTTTTCGTTATTAGCCCACATCTTTAGAAAATAACTCCACCTAGTCTATCCAACCTTCTCATCCCTCTGTTCCTAGAAACCCAGCACAGGAAGTTGTTTATTCAAAATCTTAGTACCCACAAGGCCTTGCGCACAGCTCCCCTCCCCCTCTTCCCCCCACCGCTGCCCTCGCACTACTGAACAACAAACTCCTTCTGCCCAGGATAGTTTGGGCTAATTACTGAGCAGTAAATTGTCTGATTTTTCATATTCTGTTCGGAACTGCCAAAAACCGATAAAAGTGGGGCCAGGGTGGAAGAGAGAAACATTTTTTTTCTTTTGCTTTTTTCATTATTTTACCTACAGGATTCATTTGAGAAGGGGAAAATAGGCCTGCTGCCCTAACCAGTTAGTTGGATGAGAACAAATTCCTCATTAATTTAAAAACATGAAAACGTGTCAGCTGGAGAAGGCGATTAACTTGAGGATGACTGGGAACTGGACTCGAGCGGGGGGGGGGGGGGGGCAGACAACTTCTCACCATCTGCAGGAAAGGCTGTACCCGGGGACACCTACAGGGCCAGCCTGGATGGGATGTTTGGCCATGGGGTCCCAGCTAAGGATACTATGCAATGGTTAGGAATTTGCTGGTTGAATCTGAGTGGTTTTGGGAGACTTAGATAACCAGGGATGGGGGAGGAGTGAGTAGTGGGCTAGAGGCCTTGGAGTTCTGCACTGGCCCTCCAGACACCTCCAGGTATCTTCTTTCTACTCTTTAAGGTGGGCAGGCTTATGTGCTTGGGAAAGGGATGCTTCCCGGAATTCTAGTCCCAGGAATACCAGGTAAATTGAGGCTCCCTCTTTTGGGTTCTGAGTCTTGGCAGTAAAAGAATTTAGCAACACAGAAGAAGCTCAGAGACTGATTTATTAGAGGCTTTGAGAAAAACAGAAGCGCAGACAAGCTTCAAAACTCGGGAGTAGTCAGGAGGAGGGAAGTGCGGAAAAGGAGTATCTGCCTTTTGAGTCTTTTAAAAATGGCTGGTGGTTCTGCTCAGTGATGATGGAGGCCTGGCAAAGCAGCTACACAGGTTGGCGGTTCAGGGGAGGACTTCAGCAAATAAGTGGAAAGCCCCAGACTTGGGCGCGCACGAGAGAGAGAGAGAGAGAGAGAGAGAGAGAGAGAGAGAGAGAGAGAGAGAGAGAGAGAGAAACAGAGAGAGACCGAGAGAGAGACAGAGAGAAAGAATATGAACAGAAGGGCAAAGTTGCTTTAAAACATGGGTATGCTCTTAGTGAAACATGGTGGGACCTCCGCTAGGGTCTGTGCAGGGGAAGGGGCTTCTCAGAACACGTGCATTGTCACACTAAGCGGGTGATTAATCCCTGCCCCTCTCTTCATAACAAATCTTCTGGTGACTTAGATTTCTGGGGGTTGCAGAGAGGCATGGCCAGGTGGTTGACAAATTCGTCTAGATTAACTCTTAAAAGGAAAAGGTGCTAGTATGTATGTTTTCTGTTGCTTAGAATACCCGGTGTTTACCAAGAGCCTGAGAAAGGCCTTAGATCTCATGACCAGTGGGAAGTAGGTTTAGCTTAATGGTCCTCAACAGAGCCCAGGTACCTTCACCTTTTATCGGGATAACTTAAACCCTAAGAGCTCCAAAGTGGATGTTTGACTTTCCTGTGCTACTTGGAAAACAGGAGGGGGTTTTCCTCGATGACCTCGAGAGTTGTTAACTGGAAATGTGGATGTGAAGAAGGGGTATCTGATAATCCAAGGAAAATTTTATTTGTATAGCCCATCCTCCAACTCTCAGTCCAGAAGATCAGGGCAGGGTAGGTCTGTGCTGTGCTTGCTGTCTCCCAAAAGCCCACATATTGAAGGATTGATGCTCGGCCTATAGTGTTATTGGGAGGTCATAGACCATTGGAGATTGGAGATGTGCCTGAGAAGGGACTCTGGGTTGCTGGTCCCTTTTCTTTGTTGCTTTTATTTCCTGCATGCCTCTCCACTGTGTACTCCTGCTGTGATATGCTTACTCATCAAACAACTGGGCCAACCCACCAGGCACTGAAACCTTAAACATTGTGAAGGCAATGTTTCCTCTTTATAAGCTGATTGATTTATTATTTGTCATAATAATGCAAAGTTGACTTTGTATGGGACCAGGACTAGGCTGGTTAGACCTGTTCACATTTCTAGGTATGGGATTCAAGATGGAGGAGTCAATCTGGAATGCTTCTGAAGATGAGAGGAGAAAGATTTCTTATGAGACGGCTTCGCTGATGAGTGAGTGCTACCTTTGGGAACAGCGTGCCCTGGAATAAAAACCAATACAGAGAACTTCGTCCAAGCAAAAATCAAGAGTAAGAAATCCTCATTACAAGGATTTAGTAACTGGGTTGAGCTGTGCCTTTGAATTCAAAGTCTTTCAGTTACTTGAACCAATGACTCTTTTCCTTCAATTTAGCTTGTGTTCAATTGTTAAGATTGACAACGGGACAGTTCTAGTTCATCGTAAGCATATCAAGTTGCATAAGCTAGATCTCTGGAACTAAATTTCTCACAGATAAAATGGGCATAGTGGTCTTTGGTTCGTCCCTGCCTGGCTTTGAAGACAGCTAGTGTTGGGACCAAGACAGACTACTTTCTTGCCCATGTAACCATCTTTGCCCTCAAACTCTCTTGTATAACGGAGCAAACAAGCCTACTTATCCCTTTAAAGTACAAACAATTGACAATACACAAAGGAAAAACAATTTATGCCTTTACATGGGAATGCTTTTGCTATAGACCTATGTGTATTTTAAAAATAATCTTAAAAGATGGTATATTGGCTGGTTTTGTGTGTCAACTTGACACAAGCTGGAATTATCACAGAGAAAGGAGCCTCCCTTGAGGAAATGCCTCCATGAGATCCAGCTGTAAAGCATTTTCTCAATTAGTGATCCAACGTGGGAGGGCCCATTGCAGTTGGGGCCAACCCTGGGCTGGTGGTCCTGGGTTCTTTAAGAAAGCAAGTTGAGCAAGCTAGGGGAAGCAAGTCAGCAAGTAACATCCCTCCATGCCTCTGTGTCAGTTCCTGCCTCCAGGTTCCTGCCCTGTGTGAGTTCCAGTCCTGACTTCCTTTGGTAATGAACAGCAATGTGGAAGTGTAAGCTGAATAAACCCTTTCCTCCCTGACCTGCTTCTTGGTCATGATGTTTTGTACAGAACTGTAAACCCCAACTAAGAAAGATAGGCTGGAAAGATGGTTCAGCTGCTAAGAGCAACACTGGTTGCCTTTCCAGAGGACCTGGGTTCAGTTCCCCGCATCCACATGGCAATTCACAACCATATGAACTCTAGTTCCAAGGGATCTGATGCTCTCTTCTGGCCTCCTAAGGCACTGCATGTGCACAGTGCATAGTCTTACAGGCAAAATGCCTAGATATATAAAACAAAGTAAATGTTAAAGAAAAATCTTTAAGAATAATAGATTCACATAGAGCCCAAAGAAGCAATGCAGAGAGATACCATGGAGCTGGTCTTGATTTCCCTTAATGGTAAAATCTTATGCAACTGTAGTACAGTACATAATTGGGAATTTCACCTTGGTGCAGCACACCCACTCCATTCAAATACTACTTCTCGTGTGTGTGTGTGTGTGTGTGTGTGTGTGTGTGTGTGTGTGTTTAGTTCTGAAAATGTAGATGGGAGACTGCTATTAGTCAACATAAATATTCTTTGGGATTCCTTGTGCTATCCTTTCTAACCACCTACTGACAAACCATACAGATAGCTTCCTATACCTCTCCATCTTTATAGTTTTATCAGTTCGAAGATCTTACACAAGTGGAATAATATGATATGTAACCTTCTGAGAATGGCTGTTAACTCAAAACCAACTCATTGGATGTGTTAATCATTCTTGCCTCTTCATTGGTGAATAGTATTCCATTACATGGATATACCACAGTTGCTAAGTCACCATTAGAGGACATGTGGGATAAATTCAGTGGGGAAGAGTTACTATAATAAAGCTACTATGAACATTGCATATGTCTTTTAGGATCATTTCCTGGGATGAATGCCTAGAGGTATAACGGCTACATTCAGTTGTAAATGATAAACTGTTTAGTTGAACAATAAACGGTTTTCCAGGGTTCTGTGCACTTTTCATTCCTACCCACAACGTGTAAGTGACTCAGCTTCTCCACATTACCAGTACCATTTGTTGTTCTCACTGGTAGAGGGCATGAGGTCCTTGCACTTACAGAAAACAGGAATGTTAACACACAGTGGCTTTTCTCTTCAGCAGAGGGGATAAATATCTGTTTCCACTTGGAAAGCTGGGAATCGATGTAGTTAGTCACCTGGTGAACTTTGCTATTTGTAGAGCCAGGCCTCACCCAAGTCCCTCAGAATACTATATTTATCCAATACTCTTGAGCATTCCTTCTCAGTCAACAGAACCCATTCATGTGAAAGAGGTCCCATGTACTTTGCAGAAGAGTTGTCTGTCATGCTTGTACCAGACCCTACTTCTCTATACCCATACCTGAGCCTTATGTCTCAGTCAATAGAACCTGTTCTTATGGGAGAGATCACAGGTACTTTGCAAAGGAATTTCAATGAAGTTGTGCCTTGAGCCTTATTGTGATTATTGCCACAATGAAACTTTTCCCCAAAGTTGTTTGTAGGCTTATGTTTTTTAAAACCTACTTTAATAAGTGTGCTTAAATGATTTAACCTCTCCTTTAGCTCACTACTCACCGGAGGTGGTGGAAAGGAAAGGCTAATAGGGCAGAGGAGGATGTGAACCTGTTTAGAAATAGTTCTTTAGGGTGAATCCAACCTGCGTCGTCGGGATAAGAGCAGTTCAGTTCACACGAATCAGCAGCAGTAGCTTGATCCACTCACAAACACCATTCATGAACCAGCAATAGCAGTTTGATCCAGAAGAAGCTGAGAGGCTCTGCCAATTGTCCTGAGTCCAAGGAAGCAACAGGAAGCCACCTAAACACTACCAGAAGTTCTTTGGTGCCTTTCTCTCTACAAGGTAGTGACAAACAATGATCAGAGAAGTAGGTAAGGTGAACCAATGCCAGATGATCGCCAGCAAAGTCTAGTGTCAGCAAAGTCTAGAGTCAGCAAAGCCCAAGGAAGACCAGCAAAGCGTGGCAAGGAGAACCAATACCACACATCCTCGTCCATTGTCTGTTGGGTTGTACTAATACCCTTTCCAAACATCATGTGTTCTCTCAAGCAACCGCCCCAGCAAAACATCACCTGCCCTTTTTCCAGGCATCTTCCAGAAAAACACATGTCTGTTCTCAGCAAAACACCCTCCCCTGTGTCTGCTTCAGCAAAACATCCTCTCACAAGACAGTCTCCAGAAAAGCATCACGTGACACAGCTGAGTCTCCGATGAAACCAGAGATTTCCGCTTCAGCTGCACTGTGTTTAAATGTCAAAAGTAAGCTGCTCTGAGTCAGACTCTGGAATTTTGAACCAACACCATCTAACTAAGTATCATTGAACTGGATTTCCTTCTTTCCTCACACAGACTGTTACTCTGATGGCTATAGCATTGACCGGGACGCTCACCCTCACCCCTACCCACCCCTCACTCACTATTTTTACTTTAGTCTTTCTTCTTTTTCACTCTAGCCAATTGTTAGGTTTTTGTGGTCTCGTTGACACAGGGTCTCACAGTGAAGCCTTGGTCCACCAGGAGCTAGCTATGTGGATCAGGTTGGCCTTAAACTCATGGAGAGCTACCTGTTTCAGCCTCCCATGTGCTGGGATGAAAGCCAGGCACCACAATACCTGGCCCCATTTTAGTTTTAATTTGTATATTTAAAATGGCCACCATGTTGAATATCTTTTCTTGTGTTAATTGGCTCTCTGTATATCCTTTTAGTATGTGTGTTTTGGGCTCAGCTGTTGCTGGATTGTGGAGCTTTGAGCCTTGGTATGCATTCTAGGTAAACTTCATCTAACACATGATTTGCAACTATTTTCTCCCGATCTGTAGATTTTCTTATTCTCTTAATATGCACTTTCACAGAACTGAAGTTTTAAATCCTGATGAAGGTCAATATATTGATGTTTGGCTTTCTGTGTTTTTTTTCCCTAAAGGCTTTATTGTTTTGTATTTAAGTCTATGATCCCATTCCCAGTTATTTTCTACATTTTAGGTATAGGTCAAGGTACATTAAACTTTCTTTCTTCCTTTCTTTCTATCCATCCAACCACCTACCCATCCATTCATCCATCCTTCCATCCATCCTTCCATCCATCCATCTATTGAAGAGATCATTTCCCATGGCCAAGCTTGTGTTGGCTTGCTCTTTGGTTGACAACTAATTGAACCTATTTGTGTGGGTCTATTTCTGGCTTCTCTATTCTGTTCTAATGCTCTCTCTGTCTGCCACCAGTACCACCATACCCTGATTATTATAGTAATAATATGCTAATCATATGGTAACAATAGTAGTAATGTAATATAGTATATTGCCTAAGGTATAATGATCCCCCTCTACATCATCATGGCTATTCTAGTGCTTCCTACGGATAGTTAACAATAAGCTTGTTTGTATTCAAAGAAACTTGCTAAGATGTTGATAGGAAACTTAAACTTATGGGTTGACCCAGGAAACTGAAGTGTTTATTACTTAGAATATTCTAATCCATGCACAGTGTTTCTCTCCAGGTACTCAGGACTCCCATGAGTCTTTTCATCAGCAGTTTACAATTTTCAGTAACTGTTTCTCTTTATTTACTTTATGTATGTGAGTACTCTGTTGCTGTCTTCAGACACACCAGAAGAGGGCATCTGATCCCATTACAGATGGTTGTGAGCCACCATGTGGTTGCTGGGAATTGAACTCAGGACCTCTGGAAGAGCAACCAGTGCTCTTAACCACTGAGCCATCTCTCCAGACCCAGGACCTGTTTCATTAGAAGCATAAGCACTTCATTTTCTTGTGTTTAAATCATTTCACACTTAAACTTTCGGTTTCTAGTTATTGTCATTACATAGATGTGTAACATTCCCAAGCCTCATTGAAAAAATGGAAACAGAGTAAGAAGGTGGCTGTTGCTTGCGTCATTAATGCCTCCGAGCTGCTAGTGGTCCACTGTTAACAGTCTGTGTCCAGAAACGCCAAGCTGTGGACTTTTAGTCACATCCTGCTGATTTGTTCAGGGGTGAGGTAGGCCTATAATTTATCCTGGCAGTGAGAGCCGGCAACTTAAGGTAAGGTGGGATTGGCGGACAGGAATGCAGAGGAATTAAACCCAAGTATGCTAGTGTAAAACTACCCCTTAACTGTAGCTGCAACACACTATGGATCTTATCTGGAGAAAAATCTCCCTTCATATTTTATCCCTCTGTATGATACAACATGGATATACCCAGAGGGCTCTGTGCTAAAAAAAAATCCATTATGGAAGAATAAATACTGCATGGGTCCACTTTTATATCACATGCCTAAAGAGTTCTAAATAGTGGTAACCCTGAGGAGTGGTGTGGAGAGGGGGCATCTACAACCCCAGAGTCTGCTCTAGGATGCCTGAGTGCCACAAGCCAGGTGCACTCACCCCAGCTGTCACTCCATAATACATAATACTGTGGCTCACTGTCCCCAAAGCCAGGTGCTGCCTAGCTGTGGCACATTTGGTTACCCTCTACCTTAGGCACTTAACCTTTGGACAGAGGAAATAAAAAAAGAATAACAAGGAAGACATCACAAGTGGCAACGTCAATACTTTCTGGCATACAAACGGAGCCTATCGTCATGGTGACTAACTTCAGAGTACAGTGAGAACTGAGAGGCCAGGGTAGAGCTTCTGATGAGGAAGCTCCTGAGCTGCCACCTGCTCTATAGAGGGGAATCAGATCTCCGAGAGAAGCACTAAATGCACGGAGGAACAGCCAGAGTGAAGCCTTTAGGCAGGAGCACGCTTGGGATATCCACAAAAGGCTCTGAAAGCTTGGGGAGAGTAGGGAATGGCCAGGGTAGATCTTAGGGATGGTTAAAGAGGAACTGCCAGGGCTAGGTCAGAGACCAGGGTAGCAGTAGATGCTGAGTACCCGAGGCTGGCAGAATGCAGTGCCCCTGTAGAGACATGGCTGTGTCTTCCCCTGAAATGCTGTCAAGTCAGCCCAGAGTCTCTACTCACAAACTTTTCCGCAGGCCCCTGGGAGAGGGTGACTTTTGTTTTTTCAATTCTGAATCAAGGTTGTGTGCTACTCAGGGAGTTTCTTGTTTGTGGCCTTTCTTAGGGGGCATTCAGCAAGGTCACAGAGTTCAGTGGTGGTTCTTGATGAAACTGGGAGGGAAACAGAGTCTGATAATGAGATAGCTTCTCCTCCTGACACATCAAGGACTCCCTTAGTGTTCACATCCCGTGTCGCTATAGCACCTGCTCTGTGCTCCAGGTATCCCTCCGCTCTACCACAGAGCCCCGTGGTTTGCAGGGTTCATGTCCTGCCCCTACTTTTTCAAGCTGAGTCAAGAATATTGGTCACCGTCTGTGTCGTACTTTCCTCATCCCCTGGAAAAGGCTGTCCCAGGTGCTTCTCTGCTGCTCTGAGAGAGTATTATCAGGCTTCTCTGGAGGAATGGAACTGATAGGATGAGCAGATCTTAGAAATGGGGTTTTTAGATTGGCTTACGTGGTATGAGCTGGTGGTCCAGCCATGTTGTCTGTATGCTTGAGAGACGGACAACACCCAAGCCACCCAGTCTACAGGGATGGGTGCCTTAGACAACCCCAGTCTGGCTATGAAGGCCTAGATGACTCCTGGAGAGCACTTGTCTTCAAGTCCATACTGTAAAGCCAAAGAAGCTAGTCTATAGAGTCAGTGAGGGACAGAAGCGGAAGCCACAGGGTAGAAAACCTCACAGGCCAGGAGCAAAGGCTGATAAGAAAGCAGCACTTTTCTATTCAACTTTCTCTTCGGGCCATTGCAAAAGGAAAGTGTTGTCCATTCTTGGGGAAGATCACCCCCTCTCAACTAATCCTGATTAGAAACATCCTCCAAGAACCATGAAGGGTCATGCTTCCTAGTTGATATTGATCCCAGACACAAGTTGCTAACCAAGATTAAGCACCAATCACAGAGTGGAGACTTTATAAAGAACAGAGATGTATTTGGTGACAGTTCTAGAACATGGTCTGATATTGTGTCTTTTGTCCTGTGTCACAAGGTAGAAGGTAATGGTCATGTGAGATGAGGGGCAAGAGAGAGCAGAATATAATAAATCCACTTCCAAGACAAGGACACCAACCCATTCATGAAGGTCTAACCTCCTATGCCCCCATGATCCCAATCCTGATGCACTGGGGAGGAAGTTTCCAGTATGAAGGCTCTAGAGACCTCATTCAAGCCATAGCAGGGTTGGCTGAGAGGAATAAACCACATGTGCACGTGGGAGAGTAGATCATGTGTGCACATGGGGGAATAGATCATGTGTGCACATGTGGGAAGAGATCATGTGTGCATGTGGGGGAAGAGATCATGTGTGCATGTGGGAGAATAGATCATTCGTACATGTGGGGGAATAGATTTTGAGTGCACATGGGGCAGTAGGTCACGTGTACACATGGGGTAGTAGATCATGTATGCATGTGGGGTAATAGGTCATGTGTGCATGTGGGGTAGTAGATCATGTGTACACATGGGGGAAGACACAAGAATTGCTTTTTCCTTTTCTGTCACTTCCATAGCTTTGTGGGACTGTAACTAATTTTGCCGTATCATCCTCCCACCTTCGACTCTGACAGGGGCTTTTAATAAAGTAATTATCGGAGGTGTAATAATAGCTTTGTTATTAGGAATATAATAATAGATGATGGTTATTTGTGAGCAGTGTACATTCTTCACACTCAATGTGTCCATTATGTCTCTGGTGTTCCAACGACCCAGTTCATATTATCTTATCGTTTGGGAGCCTAATTCTCAGAGACAGACAGAAATACATCTGTGGTCACCTAGATAATGGGTGGTTGTGTTTAAGGTTTGTAGTTTTAAGCGGGACAGCTATCTTCCTGGGCTTTCAGTTTGTTCTCCTAAACACTCTATGACTTTGTCATTTGCACCAAACGATCTCATATGCAGGCACGGAAGAGGAGGCTGAGGAAATACTCCATCCAGACTCAGTAAGAATAAGCAAACGAACAGAATGACCACAGCTTCAGGAGCTCTGGGACATGATTAAGAGACTGAATTTAAAAATCCATGAAACAAGGTACTAAAGGCATAAGACTGATCTGCCAAGCAAGATGTGCCCACTGATGCAACCGTGCCATGGATGTTATAGGGGTAACCAACCACTTTTGGATTGGATTTGAAGCCCACTGCACAAGAGAGAATTCAGGTTTGGTACTGTAAATCTAGTTACAAGCCATGACTGGGGAGGTCTTAGGCCACAGAGGGAAATCAACCTATTGCTGTGTTGCTAAATATACATATTGTAAATCTGCCTTCTAAATATGTATATTTATATCCATAGATTAATGCTACTCTCAAGCTTGGGCAGAAAGGCTTCTTACTGTGGTGGTCAGAGGTTAATATAGAGACTCAAAATGACCGAGGTGATGAAGTGACATTGAGTGTTCAATTCTAGACAGAATATAATCACCACACACACACACACATACACACACATGCACATGCACACTCATGCACACACGTGCACATACATACTCACACACACTAATACAACTCACTCCACACTCATGCACACACATACACATGTGCACATAGTCACACTCACACACACTCAGAATCACTCATACACACACTCATACATACTCATACACTCACACACCCTCATACACACCCCACATGCATGCACATGTGCACCCACATGCACATACATGCATGCACACACACTTTTACACTCACAAACACACTCACTCCACACTCATGCACACACATACATGTGTGCACATAGTCACACTCACACACTCACCTGACATGCATGCACACACACACACATTGACACTCACTCATACACACACTCACACATACTCATACACTCACACACCATCGTCCACACCACACATGCATGCATATGTCCATACACGTGCATATATTCACACACATGCACACAGACACACACACAAACACACACACACATTGTGTTGAAGCAGAGGGGTCAGAAAGGATGGGAGAGCTAAAGAACAGGGATATCTGATTGTGACGTGACTGTTACCCTTAGGAATGCACAAAAGCTGTGGTTACCTGCACAAGACCTGTACAAGATCAAGTTCACATTCAAGCATGCATGGTTGAAGAAGGCAGCAGAGGGGAAATGGGCAAATAATTGGTGCTAGAGGAGAGGGAGAAATTTTTTTTCTTTTACTTTTTTTCGGAGCTGGGGACTGAACCCAGGGCCTTGCGTTTGCTAGGCAAGCGCTCTACCACTGAACTAAATCCCCAACCCCGAGAAATTTTTTTTTTATGAGTATAGCCACTTAGAAGTGGCCCATGTCCTAGTCCATAAGTAGGAGGAAGACATATTGGAGCAGAGTCTAGAGGAAGGACGAGGCAGCTGAGAGAGGGAAAAGTTAGAGGATGGGTGTGATCAAAATACCTTACATACATTATGGCATTGTCAAAGAATAGATACAAATATTTTTAAAAGCTAAAGGCATGGGACATTTTGAAATTATTATAGAAAAGTTCTCAAATCTAGGGAAGCAAGGGATGGGCCTATACAAAGGGCATTTAGGGGCCCAAACAGACATTTCCAAAGAGCTTCTCCATGACACGCTGTAGTCAAAATGTTAAGGCTACAAAAACAAACAATTTTGAAAAAGAAAACTGCCAACCCAAAAAGGTTAACCCATCGGAGTTCTCAGCAGAGATCTTAAACCCCAGGAAAACATGGACTAATACACCTCAGGCCCTACAAATGAACAACCACCAGTCAAGATTACCACACCCACATGTTATCTTAAAACTATACAGAGAAGTAACAAAAATTTAAGACCAGCATGAACTGAAGTAATTTCTGACACTCCCGCACTTGAGTGAGCGCGTGCACGTGTACACACACACACACACACACACACACACACACACACACACACAGACTGAGAGTTAATTTATCAAGCAAATGGAAGCTCCAAAAACATCACATCTAATAAGACACACTCTAAAACACATTGGTTAAATGAGGTTAAAAAAAATCGTAATAGTAGTATTATAATAATAATAACTGAAAATTATATTAATGGACATTATAATATATTACATAACATAGTATAATAGTGGTGGGTATTATAATATATAATAAAGGTGTTTTATATATTATAATAATAGTGGAAACAATCCATCCAAAAAGTGCAATCATTGAGACCATATATTCTCCAAGCCATAGGGCTCCCAATTACATAAAACAAAGATGGCCGACAAGAAGTGACAGGTATTTCCGAATACAGTAATGGTATATATCACATAATATGTTATATATGTAATAATGCCAACAGCTCATTCTAATCAACAGCTAGGTCTCCACACAGAAACAAAAACAAGCCTCACGTGGGCAAACCATACAGGCTCACCCAGCCTGCTGCAGAACACTTCACAGCAGCTGTGGAGGATTCTCAACAGCCCTTTCCCTAAAAGAGATCGCGACTTAGGTCCAGAAGCAAGTTTGTTTGTTTATTTTTCCCCGATTTATTTATTATGTATACAGCATTCTACCTGCATGTATGCCTGCAGGCCAGGAGAGGGCACCAGATCTCATTACAGATGGTTGTGAGCCACCATGTGGTTGCTGGGAATTGAACTTAGGAACCCTGGAAGAGCCTCTGAGACATCTCTCTAGCCCCAGAAGCAAGTCTTAACAAATACAAAAACATCAAAATAATCTCTTGCATCTTCTTAGATTGTAGTAGACTAAAACTAGAAGAAAGAAAAAAAGAAAGAAAGAAAGAAAGAAGGAAAGAAAGAAAGAAAGAAAGAGAAAGAAAGAGAGAAAGAGGGAAAGAAAATTCTCGTTCTTCAGGTGTGTTAACTTGCATGCTGTTGCTAATCTTGGCCTTTCCTCCAACAGAGGAACAAAGTCCATTTACCAAAAGCCCCTTTGCCTCGGTCAAGCCAGTGGGGGTCAGGACGTCAGAGCTTCTGACAGTGAGAAGAGATGAAGCTACAGCTATGTGAAGATAACAGAACTCTCTGGAAAGGTTGGTCCAGGCCCAGCAGGTTCAGGGTAGGTTCCATGGAAGCCCAAACAGCACCAGCAAACGTCTGTAACACAGATCCCTAGCTGGACCTTTCTATTCCCACCATTTTGAAACACGATGGTGTTGCGGTAAACAGTAAAAAACTGGTAACCTTTTATCCTGCGCTAGTACCAGCGCCCATGGGGTACTTTTATCTCAGCGGCTCCACACTGTCCCCAAGTACTCTCAGGCCCAGGGGATCCGAGAGCCATTGCAGCATGGCACCTTGCCACGCTGGTCCCTAGAGTCAGTTCCAGCACCCGTGGGGCTGCATGGAAGTAACCATAATTTATCTCTGGTTTTGTCTCTCCCAGCGGCTCTCTGCTAACTGCGGACTCTCTGGTCCCAGCTACCTGGCAAAATCAAGACTCAGCAAACTGCAACCCACCAGTCAGATCAGATTTACATCTTAAATTCTCAGTCCACAATGCATCCACACAATACACTCAGAACCTATTGATAAGGATATAAACCGCCCACCTAGATAAGATAAATTTGCCTACAGAAATCCATCCCTTAAGAAATATACATAACTACCTTGGCAACTCAAGACCACCCGGATCTGGGTCCTCCTTCTCTGTCTCCATCTTGATTCTCCCTCTCCTACCCCTTCTCTCCTGCCTTACAAAAGCTTCGTCCCCGCCTCATTTTTTTTACTGTCCAGTCATGGCCTTGCCCTCACCTGCATGTGGACACCAACCTACATGATGGCTCCTCTTTCTTGGAGGACCCCGTTCCCTGTAGACGGTCCCCTAAGAACAATGCGGGGACACACACATTTTCAAGGGTTACAGTCATCTTAATGTTTCTCCGTTGCCCAGGTTCAGACAGGGCTTGTATACTTAGGGTTCCCCAGAGAAACATGAAGCCAGTGATAACAATTCAATCAAGGGGCGAAGGCCTGAGAATCTCGGAGGCTGACTGTAGAAATCCCAGCCTCAGGCAGAGGATGGAAGATGTTTAGTTTCAGCCATGAGGCGGGAAGGGCACACATTCAGATTCCTTTCCTTCTGCCGGGCTACCAAGGGAGTGGATGAAGCCCACTATCACTGTGGGGTGCAATCTTCTCTTCAGGGTCCACTGACCCAGATGCCAATTTCACCCCCAAACACTTTCACAGACACACCTGGAAACAGCGTTTATTCTGAGAGCCCTGTGGACTAGTCAAGGCTTTGCAGAGAGGCAGAGGGATACAGGTCCCTGGCCAGGGACTGAGATAAAGTTCTGGACTTGCTGATCTGCCCTGGCAGATCGGGATTTGAATCATGTGTGCCCATGTCCAGGGCATCCTTCCAGTGACCGTATCTTTCAAAGTGGGAGGTGTGGTGGGTGGAGCCTTTGCCAGGCTGGCAGCCTTTGGGAGCACAGGTGTAATGCAGCTGTCACAGACTGTCCTCTTCCTTCTGCCTTCCTGCTGTCTCCTCTTCTCAGAGGCCCATGTACTCTGTTCATCTCAGGCACTGAACCTCCGGAACAGCTACAATCTTCTCCCTTTTATTCTTCCTCTCCCGCACTATTCTCTGTGCCCAGGTGGCCACAGCATTTTGTTTCTGTCCTGGGATTGAACCCAGGTCCTTGTACATGTTAGGCAAGCACTGCCCCCTTGAGTTGCACCCAGAGTCGTTTTTATATTTTATTTTGAGACTGTTTCTCACTAATCTGCAAGGCTGGCCTTGAACCTGACCCAGAGAGACCTTGAATGCTCAATCCTCCTGCCTCAGGGCTTGGGTCACCAGTCTGGAGGCAACAGCACTTTTCAGTACTCTGTCCTGCAGACCGCTCATGTCAAAGGAAACCCTAACAAAAACTCAAAACCTCTCCACTGGGCCTTTCTTCTGCTTGACCCTATGTGATTCTCTGTAACACTCTGCGGGGATTTGTTTCCCCAAATTCCCACCAAAGAGTGCCCAGCAACTGAACTCTGCAGGGTGTGGTAATGTAGGACACACAGCCCAGAACCTCGGGCTTTTTACAGTGTTCTGGATTCTATTTAGAACTCATACAATGACTCGGCTCTCATCCCTCGTCATGGACAAGTTCACCTAAACTTTTTGAAAAGTTTCCTATTTTCCATCACTGAGTGATGTGCACACTCTAGCACGTCAGACTGGATGCTGCCTGTCACAGACTCCCAAAGACAGCCAGTCCCCTGCTGTAGGAGCTGCTGTGGGTTTTCGTTTGTCGTCATTCAACAATGTCCTGTGCATAATGGGCAAACCTGACATGTGGGCTGCACAGGACGTAAGCCTACCTGTTTTTATAATCAGGAGGACTTGAACTCAGTTCTCTGTTTACTTCCTAGCTGTGTGACTTCAGGCTAACGGCTTACCCTCTCTGAGTTTCAGTTGCATTATCTACAGGTAGAGAGTCATGGGAATATCCATCCCATTGGAGGTGGGAGCATGAAACGAAATAGTGCTTCTAAAGTGACTTGGATCTGAAGCACCTGAGCCTGGGCTCAGCTGGAGATGCTATTTGGGAATTCCCTGGAACCTCTAGGACATCAACCCCAGATAACAGAAGTGCTTTTCTGCGACGTGACCTGTAAGCGATACCAGCTTCCTGAGTCTCTGTTCCTTTCCACCAAGACATCAGAAGTCTCCACCATATGTTCCAACCACCATGAACCTCACCAAAAGATGAAACTGAGGAAGGACGTCTCTAGAATACGCCAGAGCCAGCTGCTTCTGACGTGCACTCTTCACACGGAGCTGCGTCTGCCAAGAACGGACAAAATGGCCCCTCCCTGTGACTTACTTTTTCTCTTTACCTACTTTTAATGATGGTTCTTAAATGCTTTAACCTCCCTTCTAGCCCATCACCCATCTGAGGCAGTGGAAAAGAAAGGTTATTAGGATACAGGGGAAGTGGGTCTGTTTAGAAATGGTTCTTCGGAACAAATCCCATCTGTGTTGCCAGGAAATCGGCAGTTCAGTTCACAGGTCAGCAGCGGCAGCTCGATCCATTCACAAACACTTCACAGATACACCAGCAGTCCTGTTCGGTAGTGTTGGGATAACAACGAGGTAGTATGACCTAGCAGAGACAGCCAGACCTCAGCAGAATCAGCATGAGTCAGCAGGAGGGACCAGGACCACCAGGGACTCCAGGAGAAGTTCTCGGCTGTGCCTCTCTCAGGAAAGTGAAGATACAAGACCAAGAAGCATTGCACAGCTAACTCTATGAGCCCAGCTTAGCCTCCATTACTGTTCACTGGGTCCTATTTATACTCCCTCCAAACATCATGTGTCTTCCATTAGTCATGCCTCACACTTGAGTCTGTCTTAGCAAAACTCTAGACTAGTCTTCATCAGCTGACATCACTCTGCCAATTGGCCTGAGTCTGTGGAAGCGGCAAGAAGCCGCCAGCACACCGCCAGAAGGTTTTTTTCCTCTCTGTGGAGGGAGATTTATTTTTGCTCCTGGTTTGAGAGGATGCTGTCTGTCCTGATGAGGAAGGCAGGGTGGGGTTCATGGCATACAGAACATAGGGCTGGGGCTGCTCACAGCCTAACAGCAGAAAGGAATCGAAGAATGCTAGACCAGAACCTGGGGTAGGTATAGCCTTCAGGATCCACCCCTATTGACTTACTTCCACCAGAAGGGCCCCATGTTCCAGAGGGCCTATGACCCCAGGGACCAAGTATCCAAACGTGTGAGCCTTGTCAAGGACAACTCATATTCAAAAGCAAATGTCTGCCTTCTTACAACCCAAACGGCTTAACGTTCACACCAAGTTATCAAGTTATCGGACTCAGGGTTCTGGGCTTACGTTCACACCAAGTTATCAAGTTATCGGACTCAGGGTTCTGGGCTGGAATATGGTGGCTAGAGAGGGCCATATTTGGGCCTTCGACACAGATCTTCCTCTTGCATCTTGCCCGCCACACTTCTCATACTCAGAAAATACTGAGGGAGAGTCCTCTGGGCCAGTGTAGAGAGCTGGCTTCTAGCTCCCCTTGATAAGTAACTGAGAGGAGGCCCATCCTGCATACAGAAGCACTGGGGGCCCCGTGGGTAGAAAATTTGATAGTGCTATATGGCTTGAGCATGGGCTTTACAGACCCAGGACCAGTGAACTTATAAATGGCCACATGGTTATTATTTGCAGGCACTGTGGTTTACTATGGTTTGAATGCATCCAAAGTTCGTGTTCTGGGATCTTGCTTTCCTGTGGGACGATACTGAGGGATGGTGGTTCCTTAAGAGATAGAATAGGCTGGACGGTGGTTAGTCATATGAGCGCTTGCCCTCTGATGGCATTGACGTGGTTGTCGGGGCCTCTCTTACGTCATCCTCAGCATTGGAACTTTTCACATGCGTTCCTGACACCACATTCTGACACAGTCCTCAGAGGCCAAACTGATAGGGCTATTGATCTTTCAGACCCCAGCAACAGACTAAACTGAACAAACCTCTCCTCTATGAGCAAACCCAACACCAGACAGTCTGTAGGACTAAGAGAGCAGTCTCCCTAGCGACTATACAACTCGGCTGCCATAGGGCGACTGACAGGATGAGAACAAAGGGTATGGCTGTGTTCCCACAGAACATCACCGTGGACCCCAAAACCCGAATCCTCTATCTGCCCCATGACATGCTTCCTTTCAGTTATTACACTAAGGAGAAATAGAAAACCTTTCTCAGCTCATGAGCTGTAGGAAAGGTGGGGCAGGGTAGTAGTTTGCATTCCCACAGTCTATGAGGTAAGGCAGGAACTCGGGCTGTCACCTCCCACTGATCCTGGGCCCCACCTTGTGTGGAGTAGGACCCCAGAGCACAAAGCAGAGGCCAGCAGCCTCTCTATTCCAGTCTCAGGAGATACCTTCTGGAGATACCTGCTAGGTTGAGCATTCCTGGTGCCCCATGCCAGGGTAATTAGAGGAGGCAGTGATGGGAAGAGTTGTTTGACTCTGGTTCTGGCTGCTTCCTGGCATTTTCCCCTAGCCCTCTATCGCATCCGTTAGCCATTAGCCGGCCTTTCCAAAAATCCTCAGAATCGTGAGATGTGACAGCTTCGTTTTCTCTGACCAACAGACCATGGCTCATCAACTACCTATTTTTAAAAAACTCACTTCAGGGCTCACTGTGGAATTGTGTTCTCCCTACAGCTCTCCCATGGGATACCTCCAGACAAGCATGACAGCGGTCGCTGTGCCCAGCATCCAAGGCGACCCTGCTTTGTCCCTGGGCTGATGCCAGGCTGAGGAGAAAAGCACGTTACTTTTCATTTCCTCCTAGTGGCTGGATTTAGGCCGTTGTCTCAAATGCTAGTCGATGTAGTTGCTGGATAATCTATTTCCCGTTTGCTGGCTTATAAGCAATTTCGAAGACTCTTGTGCAAATCATTGTTAGTCATCCCTATATTTAGCTTTGAGCTGAATCAATCTGATGGCTTCCAAGCAGAGAGAGGAGAGAGAGAGGAGAGAGAGAGGAGAGAGAAAGAGGGGGCAATTTTGATAT
Organism: Rattus norvegicus; assembly: GCF_021556685.1. Classification (NCBI taxonomy): domain Eukaryota; kingdom Metazoa; phylum Chordata; class Mammalia; order Rodentia; family Muridae; genus Rattus; species Rattus norvegicus. Next base: position 56,494,578 of record NC_141542.1, read on the forward strand.
TTTGATAAAGGTGCCCTTTCCCGCAATTTCCACTTTAAAAAATAGAACTGTGCACTCCGGAGGTGGGTGTGATCTGTGGTAACAGATGCAGTCAAAGGAAATTATGTAAAAATCATACTTATGTCTAAGTGACCGTGCGGCGAAGAGCCACTTCCCCCTCTGTTTGGCTCAAATTACCATGGGAACAGTTTGTGTCTTTGGAGAGGTGCTTGAGGGAGAACTGCATCTGGCAGACTACCTTCCACATGAGCCCTGCACAGCCCGACACTCACAGAGCTTATCACTTTGTCCTCCCATAGCGTTGCTGGCTTACCCGGAGACCCGTCTGTCTCCCGCTGCTAAAACTCGGGGTGCTTTCTGAGCCCCTGATAGTTAATAGTAGAGGAAAGTCACCTGGTGTAAAATCCTCAGGTTAGCAAGTCCAGCCTGGAAGAGCCTGAGTTGAAGAGCATAGCCCAATCCTTCTTGTTCTCTGGTGTATAATAATTCAAACCTGCCAGGCACAGCTGTTCAAAATGGGAAAATTCAAACATGCAGAGCCCTTCCCCTGCCCTGGTCCCAAATTTCCTGTCTCTTCCCTCTTCACACATCACCAGGACAGGACACTCAGGAAGCCATAGAAGATGTTAGAGGATCTGGGGAGCCAGCTATGTCACCCCCTCCCACACACACCACGTTGTCTTGTCCCTGTGGAAGTCCTTCCTTCAGTTGCTCAGTTCTGCTCTAGGTGTCAGAGCAGCTGGCTGCATCCTGGATGGAGCTGGAGCCTGGATGAGAGGGAAGGATTCTCATCCTCTGATCTCACCTAGATAATGCAGGATGCTGAGGGCTGAGGACTGGAATGTAGTCAGTCATTCTAAAGGTTCTCCAAGGAGATCCAGATGCATGGAGGACAGCCACTGTGTGGTGACTGCCGGTTATGGTTAGAACCCGCATCCTCTAACCACGTGCTCTTCCCACATACCGCAGCAGTCAGTGACTCCCACAGCTCACACACAGGTGCCCATCCAGAGCATTCCTATTTTACACTCTCCTCGATCTAGATAATTAGGCCCGCAAAGCAGGAGAGGCGTTTGTTTTATTTGCCTGGCACAATGCCTGCCAAGTTGTAAGTATTTGCTGCAGCTACAAATCAATGGCTGAGATACAGCCCTTGCCCGACAGAAATCATCCCTCAAGACTCTTATCTTGGCCAGAGCCAGGAGTATTGTTTGTAGAGTCCCAGTCTCAACAGGTTAGCTGATTGGGGTTACGTCTTCCCCACCCAGCTTTGAAAGATCAATCTCTGAGCAGTCTAAGTGGCCCAGGCTCTGCTCCGCAAGAAGAAACTAAGCCCTTGGCTGGCTCTGTGATCACCACTGTCCTTGGTCTGGTGCCCATCAGGATGTCTTTGAGGGGACATATCTATGCTCTCAAAGTTGTGTACACCCCGCTACTGAACTCACAGCTCCCAGGCACCTCTTTTCCCATCTGTTATCTCCCTACTGTGCTAACAATGGCATCCTCTCCCCCAACCAATCTCCCTATGGCAGTGTTCTCATCCCTGGCTACCTGGTGGAATCCTTTGGAATCCACTGGGAAAGTTTTGAAACATCCCCTTTTATTCACAGAATAATATGTTGTAGCAGGAAATACTTAAAAAGACAACATCCCACTTTATGCCGTGGGCACTGAGGGCCACGAGGCACCGGCGGGGTGGTCTCATCACCGCAGACTCTCTGACCCTTGGCTCTAAAATCTCTCCACCTGACTCGGTGGGTTGATATCACACCAGCCCCATGCATCAAATTCTGGGGCTGCCTCGGGTGCCTTGCCACTGTACCTTTCTCTGGAACTCAGTTGAGTCATTGTGTGAAGGAAAGCACCACACAAACTTAATTAAGAATCAACAGGTAACTCAATCGCTGGGTGCAACTGCTAACGTCCTAATTAGTAACCCATACTAAATTAAATCTTCTGGTGGCGGGTGGATCCGACACCTAACCAGGGGCCTCTTATTTGTTACATCTGGTACCCTAGCTTGCTCTATCAAAAAGCTCCAAGCCCCTTTTCTCCTCCCCTCCCCCCACCCGGAAGTCCCGCCTACTCCTTCCCCAGTGATTGGTCCCCTGAAATCTTTATTTATTAGGGGAAGGTTCTTGTCACCTTATGTTTCCATCAGTCTCTGGGCCCTATTCCAGGTCCTCAGGATTACTAATGCTCCCTGGGTGACCCCCGAGTCAAGGCCCACTGTGATCGGGAAGCCCAAGTACAGTCCCAGTTAACTGTCCTTCATATTGACTCAGCAGCAGCCACGGTTGTGAGACTGGTCAGCAAGCAAGTCAGTGATGACAGAGACAGCATTGATTGAGCACTGACGATGTGGCAGCAGCTGTTCTAAGCGCTGCATCATAACTGTCACGGTCCTAGTTGAAATAGTAATAGCCGATGCCTCTTTTGCTTTGAGGTCTGTGCTAAGTACTCCAACTATGTCTGTTTCCTTACCAGCTAAGGCGAGCTGAAGCAGGGAAAGCCCAAGTCATTTGCCTGAGGTGAGGGACTGAGAAGGATGCTGGGAGGGGATAACCCACCCAGGTAACCTGGCTTTACAACTTGAGAGCCTCACCTATAAAACCCGAGTGGATCTGTGTGGAAAGATCTAGGAGAGGAGACCTTATGGCTGGTGTGAGATGGATGGACACCTGCTGGTGATTCACTCCGTCTGAGGAGAAGCATGACTTGGGTCAGAGCCTCTGGTCACTGTGAAGGATGAGTCCAGAAAGGGACCTGCGGTGGCAGTTCTGCTGCAAGAGCGGACTAGGCTAAGCATTCGATGTGTGGCACTCACTCCCCTTTCCTGACTTCTGAGGTGCACATGCTTACTGGTAAGCTAGGAGAGCTCCTCAGAAGGAAAGATGGCCACTTTCCTCATCGTTTACTCAGAAGACATGGAGACAAGGAAGGGCCACTTGGTTAGGGTGGGTTCTTTTTTGCCGTTTGAAAGAGTGACCTCCTAGATGGCCCCGGTTATTGCCTTTAGGGGAAAACTCAGGAACACAAGTATTCACTGTGGACTAACTGAGCTTCATTTGCTTGACTTTTCCAACACCCATCGCCACCTCTATTTGAAATGTTTTGCCTACATTTTGCCTTCATTTTGCCTATGTGGGCCCCCGGCTCAGGAGTGGTGTACCACTCGGGCCCTGACTTGTGGGATAAACAACTTATACAGGTTAAGTGCAACAAGATTTTCTTAGGCGCCAGTATGGACTCTGTCCATTTAGGCTGCTGTGACAGAAAACCACAGACTAGGTAGCTTGTAAATGACAGAGCTTTATTTTTCATAGACCAAGAAGCTACAAGTCCAAGGTGCAATTAGATTAAGTTTCTGGTTTGCTGACCGCCATCTCTCTTCCTCTGTGTTTGCTCATCCTGGGAAGGAAAGGGAGCTCTTTGAGGGCTCCTCAACGAGAGCTTTATCATCACGATCTAATCGCTTGTCAGGTGTCCACCACCAAATATCCCTTTACTGACAGCTTTGTAAAGTATGCACTTGGGTGTGAATAAGGTCAAGCATTAGGTGCGGACAGCATCTGAACCAGACCAGCCGAGATTCAGTTCTGAACCTTGGCTGGAGCAATCTTTGTAAAAGAGAAGCACTCTCAGCTGAGAAGACGCAAACTGGGACACACTGTCGGCCATCTTGGCTCTACACCGTTAGGACTGAATGGAGGATGAAGAGAGAGCAAGGATGTGTCCTAAGGAGAGCTCCTTTGCCTCAGGTCTACCTATATCTCTCAGCTGTGGGGATCGGTACCTTGCTAAGTCAACTTATCGTGGTTGGTGTGTGCGCATGCATGTGTGTGTGCATGTGCATATGTGCACATGTGTGTGTGTGTGCGTGTGTGTTGACATGTGGGAGCATGTGCACATGCAGATGCATATGCCTATGCACATGTACATATATGCACATGGAGGCCACAGGTCAAAAGCAGGTGTCTTTCTTTTTGATATTTGTTTTTTTTTTTTTTAAACCAAACATGGAGCTCACAACTCAGGCTACGCCCCAGCCCTGGCCTCTCTCCCTCACTGGGGCATGCAAATGTATACTGCCTTGTACAACTTTTTATCTGATGCTGGATACCTAAACTCAGGTCTCCATGCCTGTGTGACAAGCTCTCTACTGGCTGAGACATCTCCCCAGACCTGGAGTCGGGATTCTGAAAGGAAGGGAGAAGGTTCTAGCAGGAGCATCAAGCCCATTGTTTCTTGCCCCTGGCTCTCAGGATCCTCTTAGAGACATTAGTTTCCATGTCTACGAAAGGAGAAGGACATCATCCTCCTTCATGGCTGCTGCGAGAATCAGCAGCCATTCTTTTGTGAAGTGTCAGCAAATGGTGGGGCAAGGTAAGAGAGTCAACTCCTTTCACAGGCTCCAGACAACGTAAAAATCTAACCTAGGGTGTGCGGCACACAGCAAGCACTAAGAGAAAACGTGGAGCTGTGAGCAGTGACCCTTGGCTCAGTAAACAGCATTTTAATTGGCATAGAACAGTCAGTGAGGATTAGAAAACACAGAGCCCAGTTACAAATTAGCAAGCAGTGCGAACTATTGGGAAACTCCCATGCTTCAAGTGCATGAGTGGAATGGGGTTACCTCGGGAAGTTTCTAGACTCCAGTGAACTTTGCCTGAGGGGCTGGAAACTTCTAGCAATGGCAGAGGTTGGAGATAGGAGCAATGGGTGGGAAATCCCTTAACCTGTCTGGCGCTGATTTCTTCTAGATCTGCTTTTTTTTTTTTAAAGCCACTAATGTTTTTGTCATTTTTATTCCCATTTTAATAATTTCCTCTCTCACTCAAGAATGTTTTATTTTCTTCCCTTTTGCAGGGGCGTACAAATATCAAGAGTAAAACTGATCAGCTCTAGCTGATAAGCCATTGATTTGATATCAATATTTTGAACCCATTGAAATATGCCTGTCAGCCGCACCATTGGTTATCTGTGGTTTATTAAGCACCCACTGTATGCCCAACACCATTCAGGAAAATATGGGAGAACAAAGGTAACATAAGTGCTTGAAGTTGAGAGGGTAAGAGAGAGAGAGATTCTGACGGAGTCGGTAATTAAGTATCTATCTGCAGGGTGCAAACTTGAGGCACACAGTACAGGGTTTACAAAGACAGAGGTCAGGGTGGTCTATTGTCATAGCAATAGACAAAGATTTATGAAAGAGATTGGACAAAAGTCCCATTGGAGGAAAAGGAATGGGAATTGGCAGGGGGTCATGAGAGACCACAGCCCAAGCAAGGTCCTTGGGACCTGAATACATGGAATTCTGTGAGTCCACCCTGCCCATGACTGACTTGCCACCCCATTCCTCAGGATGGCTTGGTTGACATGCTTAACCTCAGTTATAGGGAGGAAGGGAGTGGTGGGTGTTGGAGTAGGAGCATGTGTTTATTAAGGGAAGGAGAGGGAGAGGGACAGGGACAGGGACAGGGACAGGGACAGGGAGCGAGGGAGGAGGGGGAAGGGCAGAGGGCAGGGCAAGAGGAGGGAGAAGGAGAGGAGGGGAGGGAGGGAGGGGGGAGAGAGAGAGCGAGAGCGAGAGCGAGAGCGAGAGAGAGAGAGAGAGAGAGAGAGAGATTGATTTTAATATAAATGAAGATCCTTTCCTTGGCTTGGTCCTGAGTAGTCAGAAGTGTATAAAGTCTCCGGAAGTCCCACGTGTCCACTTTCCAACAGCCTGGGATGACTGGTTGAATGGCATAGGGTTTTAGCAACACACAAAACAGATTCTTGCAGCTAAAGCCTGAGACGAATTCTTGCCAGGCTGGAAAAACTACCTTGTGAGAATGGTGAGTCCAGCAAGGGAGATCCTCATGGGCTTCTGACAAACTTAATCCTTTGGGATCTGGGTTGGGTTCCTCCCAGCTGAGCTGCTCCTTTAGGTAAATCCTGTGTTAGCACCTCGGAGGCACCTGGCCTCTCCCATCATACTGCTAAGCATGGGTGTGCTTCTTGCATGGCACAGCCAACCACAGGAAGTGCCCCCTTTCCTAGGATTGAACACTGCCTTACCGAGGACATCTCCAGCTGCTAAAGAGTCAAGCAGTTCCCAGTCACATCACAGACTTACGTGTTCCTGAGATGGAGAAGGGAACAGGCCCGGAGGAAGGAAGATGTTTATGGAGCTGAGATAGTAACACCTGGGCCTCACCAAGAGCCATCGCCTCAAAATGCCTTAGTGAACAACAGCTCGTTTGCCATATGTATAGGGAGAGAAGGGGGAGGGAAGGAGGACGTACAACATCCGCTCCAGCCCTCAGCACCTCAGTACAGCTGAGGTAGAACACTCCTCTCCATAGGCATACTCCTGAACACTGACCCTTTAAGCCCTGCAAACCCCTCAAAAGATGGGGGTCACTATCCCCTTTTCATAAAGAACTGAGAATGTGATTTCGAAGAAATCATGTGTGCATGTGGTGGCCTCGGGTGTCTAAGACACTTCTTAAAGACTTGACAGCTCTCTAGAACTCCAGCAATTTGGAGTTTCTCTTCCCTGGCTCTTCCTATACTCCCTGCACAAACGCTTGGTCTTCTGTCCTACTTCCAGTGCCCTGGCTATTCACAATCATCCAGCTTCATCATCTTCAGCTGCCAGCGGACTATGACTCCAGTCTGCCACCCCTGCTATGGCTTTCTCGCTGTGTCCCTCATGCTTCCAACCCTGCCTGTGCTGCACTCCTAAAAGTAGGCAAGTTTGAAAGGCCACACAGAAGAAGCCTTTTTTGGGGCCCAATGTTGCAATACCAGGGTCTCCAGCTGAGTTCCTAAGAGCTTTAATGGTGTGCTTGTGTAGTGAGAGTCCTGGGTGTTTGAAACAATTACAGGACCACATCACATGCTAATAGAGGTTTGTATCTTTGTATCTGCACACCTGTTGCCTTGTTAGGCCACCAGGCAAAGGTTCCTGTTCTAGCCTTGTTGGAAATGGTTCTAGGGTCATGCAGAGTTCACTGAGGCTTGTTATAGGAAAAACAAAAAGTCTGCTACAAAGTGTTTGAAAAACCCTGGACGGGGCTGTGACTTTAAGACCTGGGTGGATCCGCAGTAATTATTATATAGTTTTTTTTCAAGGTGTCTGAGAAGTTCCGGGACAGCTGTTACTGGTGTAGTCCACCTGGCTGTTTGACTGATCATCCTTTTGTTTGAGGTAACCAAGGCAACAAGGGAGCGCTCAACAGTTGCTAATTATGGAGCCAAATTGCTCCATCTCGCTCACCATCTTTGTTTATGGGGGACTCGTACAGCATACAGCAGGACTCCTTCAATAAGAACTAAGGAACCCATGATCTCAGCAGATGTAAACTGTGCTTTGACTGTACAGGACACCTGCCCCAGTGCCCCAGGGATGGGTAAGTTCCCCCTTTCTACCTTAAGACTAGTGTACTTAGAGAAGAAAAATGTTACTTTGTTACAATGAGATAGCTGGAATTTGAGAGGGGAAGATTCCAAAGAAGAGGCTGATTAGATAGGGAAAAGCTTCCCAGCAGTTTGTGCAGGGAGTCCCTGAGGCAGTGAACAGACTCTAAGATCTAAACACTGGAGGGAAATTCTACAGGTCCAGCAGAGACCAAGCAAGTAGTGGGAGCTGAGAAGTGAATGGGGGTTCCAGAGATGACCCTACGCTGGGAAACATGGAGTTCTCAATTAGAGAAGAAACCATACTAGGGGTGTAGGAGGAAGCTTAGGTATCCAGTGGAGACCTTGGAAAAGTCTAATCTGTCATTCTGCAGCCAACCTATGCTGCAGGGGGATTACCTGCCTGCCAGGTAATGTTCAAGGCTCCCGAAGGAAGCGATTATAGTCTGTCTACAATATTACCTTCACAATGCACAGCATACGATCTAGAATCGATGGACAGGTGGAAAGTGGTCATCAGAGATGCAGAGGTGACAGAGGAGAGGACTCATAAGACAAACAACCTTAGAGAGCTATTATGCATTTTTTCAGGAGTCCTAACAATCATATGGATATAATAAACAAATAAATATGATATTCCAAAGAGCAACAAATATAAAAACTAATGTGAGATGATTGTGGTTTTAGAAGAGACAGGAAATATTTCATTAAAGTGCCGGAAATACAATGACAAAAAAATTTTCAAAGCTGAGGAAACATTATCAAGCCCTCCAACCCTAATAAGTTCTGCAGATGCTGAGCATTCCAAATAAAAAGGGCCACATCTTTGTATAGCACAGCACAATTTCTGAACACCGGAAATATATCTTTAAAATGTTAAGTTAAAAATATGTTTTCAAACTACTCGAAAGCTAAAAAAAAAAAAAAATTTCAATGTACCGCATGATTAAGAGAATTAAAGGGTATCATTAATAGCATTAATAGGGTCGTGGATTGGTTCTTGCCCAAGGGATGGGTCTCAAGTGGGGCCAGTCATTGGCTGTCCATTCACTCAGTCTCTGCTCTTACACTTGCACACAGGAGCCTAGCATAACTGTCCTCGGAGAGGCTCCACCCAGCAGCTGATGGGACAGATGCAGAGACCCACAGCCAAACATTAGACGGAGCTCAGGGAGTCTAGTGGAAGTGTTAAGGGGAGGATTGAGGGACCCAGAGGGGATAAAGACTCCACAAGAAAACCAACAGAGTTAAGTAACCCTGGGGGACCCTGGGAGACCCTGGGGGACTCCCAGAGACTGAACTACCGAGCAACAGCATGCATTGTCTGGACCGAGGCCCATGTGTAGCTGTTGTGCACTCGGTCTTCATGTGGGTCCCCACAGCAACTGGAGTGGAGATTGTCTGCGACTCTGCTGTCTGCCTGTGGATCCTGTTCTCCTAACTGGGCTGCCTTGTCTGGCCTCAGTGGGAGAGGATATACCTAATCCTGCAGTGACTTGATGTGCCAGGGAGGTTTGGTAAGGGTGTGTGTGTGCTTCCCCTTCTCAGAGGGAGTGGGGATGGGGGGACTGTTGGGGGACATTAGGGAGAGAGGGGCAACTGCAATCAGAATGTAAAGTGAATTAATAATTAATAGAAAGAAAATAAGTAGAATTAAAGGAAAATTAAACCAGATGGAAGCTCAAATATCTATAAAATGAATACAGAGAGGAGGAATGATGGTCATAGAACTGTGTCTTTCTTTCAATTCAGCTTGCTTTTAAAATTAAGAAACATTAAGAAAATATGCTATGGACTGTATAAATTTGAAGTTAAAGTATAAAAAAGTAGTACAAATATGTAAAGGAAAATATGGAAGATTCTCACATGTTTGTATGAAGTCAAATATTAACCATAGACTTGTGATATATATACATATATAGATAGATAGATATATACACATATATATACATACATATATACATATATAGAGGGAATATGGAAGATTCTCACATGTTTATATGAAGTAAATATTAACTATAGATTGTGAGATTGTGAGATATAAATATATAAATATATATGAGAGAATATATATATATATATATGTATATATATGGGAGGGAAAGGTGTCGACTCTCTCCGTTTACCTTTATATGAGTTTTGGAGACTGAACTCAGGTTATCATACTTGCATGACACCATCTTAACCTTTGAACCACTCGCTGGTCACACACATATTAATCTTCACGTTAACTGCTAAAACCTCAAGGGCAGTAGAGGAGATACAACTGAAAAGTAAACACTGTTTAACTAATTCCAAACAAGAAAGGAAGGGGAGAAGCAATACCAAACAGATGGTATAAAATGAAGAAATAGAAAACAAATCATGATATTGGCTAAACATTTCAATTAAAAGTAGCTTGTCAGGTTGGATACAAGGGAAAGATTCATTTACATTATACTTATTAGACACACACTTTAAAAATAAAGGCACAGGGGGTTGGGGATTTAGCTCAGTGGTAGAGCGCTTGCCTAGCAAGCGCAAGGCCCTGAGTTTGGTTCCCAGCTCCGAAAAAAAGAAAAAAAAAAGAATATGCAAGTGCATATTCATAAAAAAAAAATAAAGGCACAGAGGAGTTAAAAGCCAATGAAGGTGGAAAGATAGATCCTGCCATCACTCATTATAAGAAAAGTTGAGCACTTATATTAATTTGTCAAGATTAACATCGAGAAATGCTGTCAGGGGACAAGGAGGCACATTTTGTGATGATAAAGGGGCTGAAACATCTACAAAGGCCACCTGTATATCCGTGTTAGCTCTATTACTGTGACAAAGAGCCCAGAAAAATAAAGGAGAAAAGGCTGGGCTCACAGCTGCAGTCCTGGCTGCATGGTCTCTGTTTTCAGGACACACAGGCAGAGGACCTTTGCTGGAAGATGCACTAAAATAAAGTGGCCATAAAGAGAAGGAAGGAGGGAGGGGAGCAGGGAGGAGGGATGGAGGGAAAGAGAGCGATCAGGACTACATGGATGGAAAATGTAATAAACCACTTTTTAAAAGTCTCAATAGGTTTTTAAAGTATTAGAAGAATAAATCACCCTCTCTGACATCAACAGAATTCAAATACTGATTAATAATAAAATATCTAAAAATGTCCAGACGAATATTTGGAAATGAAGCTATGTTCTGTGTGTGAAGGGAGAAAGGCAATTAGAAGTTAACATGGGAGGGGTTGGGGATTTAGCTCAGTGGTAGAGCACTTGCCTAGCAAGGGCAAGGCCGGAAAAGAAAAAAAAAAAAAAAGAAGAAGAAAAGTTAACATGGGGCTGAAGAGACAGCAGGGTGAGTAAAGTGCATGCTGCAGAAACATGGGTACCCGAGTCCAGACCCCAGGCGCCAACATGAAATCAGGCATGGCAGCAGGCATCTATAACCTCAGTGATTGGGGCCACAGGGACAGGTGGATCTCAGGGGCTCGCTGGCTGGCTGGCCTAGCTGAAACTATGAGCTCCAGATTCACCAAAAGATGATCCTCCCAGGTAATGAGGGCCAGAGATGGGATTCAGTGGGTAAAGGCATCTGTCCTCCAAGCCTGAAGACCTGAATTCAATTCGCAGAAACCATGTAAAGGTGAAAGGAAAAACACAACTTCATAAAGTTATCCTCTGCGCGTTCTGAAATGCCTCCTATATACATGATACACACACACACACACACACACACACACACAGTGTTGGCCTGTGGCCTGGACATGTACATGCATGAGTGAGTGTGCCCACCCAAACATGTGAACACACATGTATGCACCAGGCACAGCAACAAAAGAAATATTTCAAATTAACAAGATGTATGACTATTTGTGGCAGGTAACTTAGAGATAGGTAGCAGCAATTGCTTATGTGAGAAAAATAAAATTAAAACCAGGGATATAATATACTGCTTGAAGGAGTTGGGGGAAATGATGTAAATTTAAAAAGAAATAGAAAAAAAGATAATAAAATAAAATAATCAAAAGGAAAACAATAGAGGAAATCAATGATATTAAACTTTACAGCCAGGTTACTTGACAGAAGGAGAGATGGAGAGAAAATATCAGTCTTAGAAATCTGAGAGGAGCCATCACTACCAACCTTACAGACAGAATGGTATTAAGAGAACAGTGTAAAACATTATGCGGATGTTTTCAATATTTCAACATGTGAGAAAGATTCCTCCAAAGACATAACTATTAAACTGAATTTAAAAGAAATTAAAAACTAACCTAAGGAAAACCAAACTTGCAATTAATAACTTTACTTCAAAACCCTAAGACCACAAAGGATGCGTGTGTAAAATAATGAAATTTCTTTGGAAAACATTTCAGTGATTTCTTATAAAAAGTAAATATCTCAATTATCCACTAGTGAATTTCATCCCTGAATATTATATCAAAATAAAAAACACATATGTAGACTCATATAGATGCCTGTACATTTTTATCATGATATCAAAACAGAAACAACTGAAATGTCCTTTAAATGGCTGAAGAAATTCTGGACTATTCGAACAAAGCTGTCCAATAGCTAAAGAAACTTCTAGTGTACTTATCCACATGCATGAATCTCAAAATGGGGTATGATACCAGAGTGAATAAAGAAAAGCCCTGTGTGTTTTCATTTACAGGAAGCTGTGGAATAAGCAAGTCCAACTTTAAATTGTCAATAAGAGCCGGAGTGCATATGACTTCTAGAATATAGGAAATCACACTTTTCTAGCTTTCTTTCAGTTGCTGTGATAAGACATTCAGATGAAACCTAGGGGAGGGAAGAATTTATTTCGGTTGCACTTTCAGGCCACAGTCTAGGTTGAATGAAGTCAAGAGAGATAGATACTCAAGCAGGAGGTTGAAGCAGAAATCACCCAGGAAAGTTGTCTGGGGGCACACTCTCTGGCTCCCTCACTGGCTCATGCTTAGACAGCTTTGTTATTGAGCCTAGGGAATGGTAATGCCCACAATGGTCTACACCTTCCTTACACCAATTAATAATCCAGACAATCCCTCACAGACATGGCCACAAGCCAACTTGATCAAGGCTTGTAGAAATCAAATTTGATTGAGGCTGTTCTCAGATAACTCTAAGCTGTGCCAAATTGACCAGTTTAGGCAACTTCTTCCTGTGTTTTACACAGTGGGAGGGGGCGGGAGCCCTCTAGAGTCTCACTTCAGTACTTACCCTACTCATGACAGTCTTACCTCCATGATCTAACCCCCCTCCCCCTACCTCCTCCCCTCCAATCTTCACAAACACTCAGCCCACAATCTACATACTTTCTGTCCTGGGAAACAGGGCTCTCACAAAGAGGGAGAGATGTGGCATTCTGAGATCTGTCAAACCATGAAAATTCGGTTATGTTCTGTACCTTTTGCAGAAGGTGAGATTAAGGAGATACAAATCAATTAAATAAAAGGAATAAAACAGCAGTTCCTTCCACACCTCACATAAGAATGAATGTGGACACTTTGTAGCTTTAAAGTGTATCACAAATGCACTTCCTTTGTAGGAGAAATATAGGAGGTTGGTGCTTTCAAAGGACTGCAGAGCTCACAGTGTCCGCTACCAATCTGTCCTGAGACCCTGAAACCAACTGCTTCTGGCAGAAAAGAGAAAGAGCTGGAGTGTGCTATGGCCTCAAGGGACTGCAACAGAGGTGGTCACTATGGAGGCTGTTCTAGAAGAATCCCTGCTGGGTAGTTATTTCCTCCAAATTGAAACACCCCTCCTGAGGGAGAGGAGAGGCTCACAAGACCAAGAAAACTAAGGAGACCTGCAAGGATGCAGTATTTCGTGAATTTTAGGTTGTCTAGGAGGCTCAGAAAATGAGAAGACTCAAAAGGCCCCTTCTCAAGATTGTATACATTGCAATCACTCACTGAGGGAGAGAAGATTCTTCCATGGAGCTGACCGCAAGCTGGACAAGAAACTCCAAAATGCAGCTTTAATGGGATGTAACTCAGTCTGGGCTGGGCTTTTGGGTGATGCCACCCAGGAGCCACCATGCTACCCTTTGATGGAATCAGTCCATGATCTGCTTTCCGTGCCCTATCTGGGGACATGAATCAACATCTGTTCACATCTTCCCACTAGCCAGGAGTGGAGGACAAAGTGAGGTTTAGGGTTGGCCTTTTATTTCCACAAAGTTCCAACATTAGCATAGGAGAAAAAGGCTGGGCAAGGTGACCTAGAACAGGCTGGAGCCACCATTACAGGCCAAAGTACTAAAGCTGTCTGAAGATGACTTTAGCTTGGTCACAATACTATACACCCAGACAGGCTACATGGGCTCTGAGCTTTTGCCTGGTTCATAAAATTGTGGAGAACATGACTCTTTAAAAACTACCTGTTGTTGAAATTGAACGACATAACTTCAAGATGGGGCTTCCTGGGTACTTTTAATTAATGTATATGCTAAGCAGGTATAGAATCTCCTTAGATACTAACATGAAAAATAAATATATTCTGTGTTCTTTTTACACTAATGTTTCTATATTTCAATGTCATTCATTCAGATAGATATGCATATAGATATAGATAGATGATAAATTTATGGATGATAGAAAAATAGATAATAGATGATAGATAAATTAATAGCTATATGATAGATAAATTGATAAATAGATTATAGGTAAATAGATGATAGATATGATAGACAAATAGATGATAGACAGACAGACAAGTCTAGCAAGCCATACAGCCTGATGGCCTTGAATTTGAGGTCTTCCCATTTTGGCTTCACAGGTGCTGAAATGAAATGACAGTTGTACATCACCATACCTTGCTTCGTGTGTGTGTGTGTGTGTGTGTGTGTGTGTGTATTGTGTGTGAGTGTGTGACAAAGGTGAGCAAAATATTTTGCAAATCACTAATAAATTTAAGACCTAACATTAGTGGAATGCCAGCCTAGTCAATATCCAGTCTCCTCAACCATCTCAGGAGCTCCTGGGCAGGAGGGGGCCACGTAGGATGGGAGCTTTCACAGTGAGGTCTGCCATGAAAACCGCAGCCGTAAGCACACACCCGTCTTCTCAGTCGCTACTGTGTTTGTTTCCTGAGGATTTCACAACAGCATGCAATCAACTGTTGCCTTAAGACAAGAGCAAACTGTTCTCTCATAGCTCAGAAAGCTCTCCTGGTTTCTGGCATTAACACCAAGCCCTCACGTTCCCTGGTGTTTAGCTCCATCATTGTCATCTCTGCCTCTTAACACTTTCCCTGTGAATCTTCACAGCCTCTTTCCTCGGTACACATCTTCCTATCTCTCCTCCGGTTCTTAGGACATCAGTCAGATTAGATTAAGTGTCCCACCTACTCAAGCATGACCTCACTACTCCTTTGACAGCCCTACTCATCAATCCGAGGCTCTAAAACGGACTCATGTTCTCAGGAGATAATATTTTTACAGCTTGAATATGAAATGCTCTCTGTCACATGAACATACTGAAATAACCCTCCCTCGGATCCCTCACATGCACACAATGAAATGCCCTCCATCCCATGCACATGAACACTTGTGCTGAACCCTCTGTCCCTAGATGGTGGTGCTATTTCAGAAGGTTCTAGAAACTTTAGGAGGCAGAGCCTCACTGGGGGTAATGGGTCACCGGGATTGTACCTTTGAAGGTTCTATCAGGTCCCCCTCCTCTCCTTCCTTTGTTTCCCAGTGTGCACACAAGCACCCATCCTCTAGCCCTTGATTAAGTAACCTCCTCCTCTTCCATATACTTTAATCTGTGACATATACTTTTATACTGTGACATTATATCCAAGTGCATGAGGCCAAGCAACTGTGCACGGAACCCTCTCAAACTGGGAGCAAAACAAATGTTCCCTCCTTGTTGTCATTCTTGGTCATAGCCTCACAGAAGTAACTAATATGCCAGACAGTCCAGTGTAGCCAGGAACTTTACTTTTCTACATATATCAGAGGCTGATCAGCTTACTGACTTTGAATCTGTGGGGCCGGGCTAGTGAGGAGATCCTGACAGGGGCTAAGCATGCCTTTCAAAGTGATCTTCTGCCTCCTCCCAATTCTTCCAGAACCTTGGTGCTTACATTGCCAGCTACCAAAAAGCTTGGGTCTTGGAAGTTACATAGGGGAAAGCATCCTGCCTACATCCAGGTGGCTATCCACTGAGCCTGAAGGGAAAGGAAAAAAAAACCCCTCAAAGTAGAATTCACTCCCCCAGGAATATTGCAAAGTGGGTATCTGCTGGGGCTGCAGAGAGTGTCATCAGCTGCAGAAACATAGAGATTGAATAGACCCACGCAAGCACAAAGGGTGGGGAGATAGGTGGGAGTTGGGTCTCTGAGAAGGGTTTTCAGCATTGTGAGGGAAGAGAGGATTCTAGTAAGAATGCCCGGCTTGCCAAACAGGCCACACAATTCTTGCCTAAATTTAACAAAACACCCAAGGCCTTATTTCCAGGAGAGACAGATGAACAGAATGCATCTGCACAGCGGGGCTTGCTAAAACATGATTTATTCACCCATAATTCACAGAGCAGCCCAAATGGAGAGGAAGTGGCTAAGAGCTGAGAGCCTCTGATGAAGAATTTATTGGAGCGGTTTGTAAGACAGTCCCAGGATGTGAAAGCCCATTTATTTTCCAATTTGTAAATCAAAATGTTCTGGGTCAGGCAGGAGAACTAAGGCTGATGTTAAAAGCTGTAGCATGTAAATCAAAACAAATTTTGCTGTTGGGAATTTAGAAATCCAAGTCTGAATCCCGTTCACTCCTGTTTCCCCCAACAGCAAAGTGCCCCCTTCTCATGGTTCCCACCCTGTAGTATCAGTCTCTGTTGCTTTAAGGATAGTTATCACTGTACTTCAGACATTCCTATCCAGACCAGTTGGAGTTCTAGGCTTTGAGCTAGGAATGCATTTTTGTGGGTGCAAAAGTCCTTGTTTCTCTTCTGGGCATAGAAACGGTGCTTAAGTGAGGTGGTGTCACAACGGGCCCAGAGGAGGCTGCATTTCTTACATCTTGGTTACCCTTTAAGAGGTTGACCTACTTAGATAAGATCCACTGACCATCTGCCACATGCTGCCCAGCTCCCATCACCATGACCAGCTCCTGCCACTATGACAAAATGCTTGAGGGAAACAATGCCAAAGGAGGAAGAGTTCTTTGGCTCACTGTTTAGAGGCTCCAGTCCCCACTTGCTCAGTCTCATCATGGTGGGCACGTGATAAGACACAGAGTACTCGATACAATGAAGCTGCATCGTGCTGGCCAAGAAGAGGGCAACCCCCCTTCTCTGAAACCAGTTAATCTACAAATCCACCAATACATTAATGTATTCTTAATATCAGAACATCATGGTCCCCACTGCCTCCCCCAAACTTCATCTCTGATCACTATTGCACTGCGTCAGGAGCCTTGAAATGTGAGCTTTTGAGGGACATGGAAGATTTAAACCACATCCCCTACTATGCCTCTCTGGTTCACATCGCTATTGGCAAGGGGTGAGGCGGAGATACGGTTGGCAATAGCAACCACAGCCAAACATCCGGGTGAAGGGCAAGAACTACAGGAGAATGACAGTAGCCATAGACTCAACGGGGGCTTATTAATGCCCGGCGCTCTTGTAATGACTCTCCATGCTGTGGTGGCATCAATGAGAAATGTCCATCATAGTCTCTTGTATTCAAACACTTGATCCCTAGTTGATAGCACTGCATGGAGAGCCTGTGGAGCCTTTGGAGGTACAGCCTTGCTGCGGAAGTAGCGTCATCCCACTTCCTGTTCTCTTTCTCTGCTTCCTGTGTGTGGATGAAAATGTCTTCTGCCAGCTTCGTGTTCAGCCTCTCCTGTCATGACAGACTCTGCAACTGGAAGGTAAAATAAATCGTCTTCCTAAAGTTGCTTTTGTTGGGTGTTTTATCACAGCGACTGAAACTGAGGAATAGGGGAGAATGTCAAGCATCCTCTTTTGTTAGTTTTTCAGATCTGTTGATTCAAGAATTAACGGGGTATATTGAACTGACATCTCAGTCATTCATTCCCCCTCAAAGCCCGGGTCTTTGGTGCTTTCTTCTTTTTCTGCTCACTCCATGGAACCATTAGATGATCGCAGAGCCAGCCCTGGGAGATGTGGGCTGAATCCACTTCGATAATTTGTAAATATCTACAAAGGCATGTTCTAGCCGGATTCAAGGGCTTCTGTCATTTTAGTTACAAGTACCATTTAAAGAGCCATTTGCCTTCAGAATCCCCTTTGGCCTCACATTCTCCAGTGATCAAAGTCCGCTGTATCCAAGGTGGTGGGCTGGGACGACTATATTTGATCTGACCGCTTTTTCCGTCCCTGCTTCCACTGCCCTCACTACTTGCACCCCTACTTCTGCCTGCTCCCCTCCCACAAGCTCCCAGCATGCCCCCTCAGAACTTCCTGGAAGGGTGCCCACCAACCTCTCCCCTAGATAATAAGCTCTCTGGAGAGTCTTTTCAAAACAAGAGAAACGTCAACCTGCCTCCAAGAAATACAAACAAGGAACGTCCTGACCTACATACCCCACTCGGCAGTGCCAATCGGGCCTGTTTCATCACTCCGAAGAGCTATTTATTCTTGGTAAACAAAAAGATCCTTTTCTTTGTGTGCAACGATAGAAAACCCACAAACAGAGAGCTTTGCAAGTGTAGAGCATGCGCCTCATGGTGGGGGCTGCTGCAAGACCAGCCCATGCTCACGAGCCTCACAGAAGGGGGCTACTGTGAGACCAGCCCATGCTGCGTCTATACATTTCTGAGAATAGGAACCCCATCTGGGTCCAGGGCTGCTGCTGGAGACCCCTGTCCTCCATGCCCTCTGCTGACTGTAGCCCCCACAGGCTCTGGTTGAGAGCTCCCTACTAAGGAGCCAGATTTTTTTCCATGAATCAAGTATAATGTATTGATCAAATCTCCCCACCCACATCCTTGCTTGAGGGATGCTGGTCTCAGACTGGGAAGGAGGTCCCAGACCATAAAGTCCACATAAAGTTCCTGTCAAAAGTTTCACCGTACTCACTACATTTCTTACCTAATGTCTCCACTTTCTATGAAAGCAGTGACCATGTCTGTCCTGCATACCCCGCCCCCCCCCCCCCGTGTGTGTGTGTGTGTGTGTGTGTGTGTGTGTGTGTGTGTGTGTGTTGTGTTTTGGGGTGTTTATTACATGGGTGCTGGAGAGTCTACTTCAGGTCCTCATGCTTGAAGAGCAAGAGTCATCTCTCCAACCTCCTGTGTACTGAATCTTCAGTGCCTGGTATGTGGGCTCCGGCCCACATTTCTGTGATTCAGAACAGCTGCCTCACACTGACTACCAACAGCAGAGGTGCAGTCAGTGAGATGGCCTTTATATATCAGAGACACATCCTAAAGCTCCTAGGGGATGCCTGAACCACAGATGCTATCAACCCTGCACAGTAAGAGATCAGCAGCACTGATATCGAAAGAAGAGAACTAGAACAATAGATAGTAATGAAGTGGAAACTTCTAGTTTCTTTGGAAAGTAAGTTATGTCAAATGATGTTTTGCTGGGGCACACAGGTAAAAGGATGGCTTGCTAAAGCTGACACATGAAAGAATGTTTTCCTAAAAACATTGGATGTTGGGATATAGCAGACACATGAAAGGACACTTGATGAAGGAGTGGGAGACAGACAGTGGGAGACAAGCACTGAGCATTGGTTTGGTTTGCTCTACCTCGATATTCTTCTTTACTAACAACACATATGTATTAGTTCACCTTACATAGCATTGTTGAGCTCAACTTGTGGTGATGCCGGCATTGAGAGAAACTCACCCAAGAACTGCTCATGAAGCTCCTGCAGCAGCCTGTAGTTTCTTCAGCCTCGTCTCAAGCTGGTTGATGTCCATGCCTGGTGTCTGCCCACCAAGAGGACTGGACTGTGACTATCAGTTTGTGTGTGGCATTTGCCTGCTGAGAGACTGGTCTGCAGCTGCTGAGTTGTATTTAGTGTTTGCCATAGGACTGAACTGCTGCCAAAGAAGATGGAGCTCACGCCCAAAGAACTACTGCTGAACAGGTTCATTTCTCCCACATCCTAATAACTTTTCTCTTCCACTGCCTCTGCTGGGTGGTGGGCTAGAGAAAAAAATCAAACCCTTATTAAAAATAGGTTGGGAAAAAATGTTTGCTACATAGAAATTGGCAACCATATGCAATGACTACAGCCTCTTATCGTCTTTTCCTGTATCCATGCAGATTCCTGAGCTGGTGAGATGGTAAGTTCAACTCCTATGTGATGAGACAGCACAGGAAACTGACCCAGAGGCTACAATGAAGCCAGAAGCCAGAGCAAGACTCACTGAGCCATGACAATATCCATTGGCCCTGGGGATCTAAAGGGCCATGAAGGAAATGAAACTTACAGAGGGAGTATTATGATATTATGGGATAGGCCAAGATTAATAGTAAGTCATTTGCATATCTCCAATTCACAGGAAGTTGTATGGTATAGGGAGTGTCAGTAATTTACTTGAAATCATACATTTTAAAGGGGAGGAGGGTCAGGGGGATCTAAGCCAGTGGTTTTCAACATTCATAGTGTGGTAACCCTTTAATACAGTTCCTCATGTTGTGACCCCCACAACCATAAAATTTGTTGCTACTTCATAAGTATAATTTTGCTGCTATTATAAATTGTAGTATAAATATCTGTGGGTTTTGTTTGTTTGTTTTGTTTTTTGCTTTGATGACCCCTGGCAAAGGGTCATTTGGGTTGAATCCTACAGGTTGAAAATTAGCTTGGATTCTAAGCTCAGTTAGTCTGACACCAAAGCAGAAGTACTGGTGCATGACCCTAGACAGCCTCTCAGGCCTGCTGGCAGCTAACTTTCTGCAGCACAGCCTCACAGCAACCCTCAGTTCACCTCCGTGCTGTTCCCTGAGGGAGGTCTCCCACTCTAGCAACTCCCAGACTTAGTCCCTCAGAGATGGTGTCCTATCAACAAAGAGAACCACACAAGGTGTCACAGGACTGGAACTTGCCCTGCTGTGGTCTTAGATCAAGCACCTAACTGTAGGGTCTGGTCCACTTCAAGAGTCCAAAGGTCAAAGGGCAACATTTCAGAATGCCAACCAGAGGATTCTTGTTTAGGGAGGTGTCCCATCTGCCAACTTCACTTCAGGCAGGGGCAATGATATTTTAGGCTCTGTTTTGTTAAGGAAATTAGGGGGTGACCACTGTACCTGCCTCCTCCCCAGCCTATCACAAAGATATGAAAGAGGTTGAGGGACTCTTGCCAGGGTTGCATCCCATCCAACCTATAAGAACCATTGCTCTTAACCACTTAATTATGATGAGGATTCAAGAGCAAATGGAAATCTGAGCCACACTTGCCCTTCTTTTTGAAGCAGCAAGTCTTAAGAGACCAGACAGAATCAGTGCTGTTGCTAGCCCAAGTGAGGCTCCATGGCTCAGGAAAATAAATTTCTTGATTTCTTCCATACTCATAAGAATTCTTTACAGTGCATCACCCCAGCAATCACAAGTTCTTTAACTTTAGTCTAAGTTAATAATATTAACCCTCAGATCACACATTTTACATCGTCCTGTGTGTTGTGTCTCTGTGTGTGTCTGTCTGTATGTGTGTAAAGCATGGTGGTGATCTAGCAGTCTGCCCTACCCAGAATGAGATGGAGCTCTGGGGAGAGAGGGGTTCCTCTTCTTGGTGGTGCAGGCCTGGATAAAGCTCTTACAGTTAACTGTTTCTAACACAGAGCTAGGAAGAAGGTATGGAAGGGAGGAAGGGGAGAGACAACCTAACACTGCCTCCCAACTTGAGGAAGGTCCAACTCCCCAGGGACCATTGTGTCAATAGTCCAAGAGGTAAAGGAGGGGTACAAATGTCTCAAATGTGGTATACCTTCTCCTGACCAGATGAATCCACAAAGAGAACAAAAGATAGCCAAGAGCAACGGCTCTCCTGAGGTCACAGCCAGCTTTGGGAGTTCAGAAAAGCAACAGGTCTACACTGGGGCACTCCCACATGGAAACAGTCAGGGCCTGTGTATGGTGAGCTGAAGCACACATAAAACTGCTGTGGAGATTGGCCTGGGTGGTACTGTGAGATGCTGCCACCCTAAGTTGTGGGAAACAGTGGTTCTGGGTGACTCCGTATACAAGATACCATTTGGAGTGCCCATACAAAGGCAGACTGACCTTATACCTTGTTTATATGTATAACTTGCACTACCTATCCAGTACCATCCATGAACACGCACTGATAGGCAACTTACTTCTGAAGTAAAACATCCTGCACAAACTTATCAAAACAGATCAGGAATGCATGGGCTCATGGGTAACTATCTCAGAGAAACCAGTCACACGAATTTACTGATAACTGCAGACCACCGGAGAGCAGGACACTCTCTCATGAACCCTAACACTGTGACCCCACTGATCACCCAGTTCCTGTACTAATGAAGCATTGAGGAAATGGTTCCCAGATATCCACAGGGTTTTGACTAAGCCTCTGCTGATCCTCAACATTTGTCACAGTCCCCAATTAAGTGTTTTTCTTTATAAGACTTGCCATGGTCCTAGTATCTCTTCAGAGCAATAGAACACTAAGATATCCTCTTTAATAATTTGTAGCCACTCTGTAGCACACACACAAACACACAGATGCACATATACAGACACACACAGACACATACATATACACACATAAACACACAGCTCACACACAGAAACACACACACAAAGACACAAATACAGTTGCACATATACAGACACACACAGACATAGACACACACACAGCATACATACAGTGACACAAACACAAAGATGCACATATACAGACACACGCAGTCACACACACATGAGACTATGTAAAATGTGTGATCGGAGGATTAATATTAGTAACTTAAACTAGAGTTAAAGAACTTGTGATTGCCAGCAGCAGCTGCCCAGGAAAATCAGGATTACTTGGCAAATTACAGTCAACAAAGAACAGCTTGTGAATCTCGTGGGCAGTCACCAACATATTCACCCATGTTTCTGACATGGCATGGGCAAATCCATCTTGCAAGGTTTAAAGGCCTTACTCTGACCTCAATCATAAGCTCTGTAAAAATACTGGCTGAGTGATAGGTGCCTCTCTACCCAAGAGAAACTTGTAGAAAACCAGAACCATCAGTTAAATAACAGCATTGGTATTCTGGGAAGTGAGCTCTACGTGTAACCCCTCTCAGTGATCAGAAATGGACCATCCGAGTCAGGATGTTCTATGTCAACGATGACATCAATCTCAAAGCCACACAGTAAAGAGGCAACCATATCCCAGGCTGAGAGGGCTGGAACACAGGCTATCTGGTGATCCAGAACAAGTTCCAAATAGACTAAAAGGTTAAAATAAGGGTACGGGGGATGGGGGGAGGTTATGGAGCAATGCTGTTAAAGGCTGCTTTCATTGGAGTTTCTTCCATAGTGATAAAATATGTTCAGGATTATTTCAAGGAGGAAAGGGTTTATTTCATATTATACTTCCAGATTATAGTCCATCACCAAGGGCAAGAACTCGACAGAGAGAATCTAGGGACAGGGACTGAAGCAGAGTCATGGAGAAATACTGTGTCCTACTGACTTGTCCTCGTGGTTTACCTGGCCAGCTCGCTTTCTAATAGCACCAAATGACCACTACATTAGGGTTGGCACCAACCACAGTGAGTTGGGCCCTCCCACAGCAGCCATCAATCAAGAGAATGCAAATATATCACAGATTTGCCCACAGGTCAATCTGGTATGGGCATCTTCTCAACTGATGTCCCTTCTTCCAGAATGACTCCAGCCTGTGTCAAGTTGACATAAAGTAGTCAGTACAGAGGCGTGACAGTGCACAAGAAATAACCAGCACAGAGTGGGCTCAGCTCAGTCACCAGACAAATGATCGAAGAGACAAGCAAAAATGACAATACCAGCTTTCAAAGAACAGGGTGCAGAGTCACCGTTCAGTTAGTATAAAGAATTACCCAAAATAGCACATTTTCAGCAGAGTGAAATAGGATACTGTGGGGTCCATTAAGAGCACTTGCTGCTCCTATAGAAAACCTTGATTTGCCTCATAACCTCCATATAGTGACATTAACTCATGTGGTACATACATATACTCATAATATAGGCAAAACTCTCATACTCATAAAACAAACAAATCCTTAAAAAGCAAATTTAATTAAATACATATTTGTTAAGGGATATGTTAATATTACATGATCTGCATTAAGAAATAAAAGCAGCCTCAAAAGTATAAACATTTTATGTTATTTATTAAGACTTCAAAATTGATCTCTGTCTCTGTTTCGTGTGTGTGTGTGTGTGTGTGTGTGTGTGTGTGTGTGTGTGTGTACAAGCGCGTGCAGGTTTGGACATGTGTGAGTATGGGTACCCATAAAGTCAAGAAGTTATCTGATCCCTTAGGACTGGGGTTACAGGCCATTGTGAGTCACCTGCCTTGGGTGTTGGGAACCAAACTTGGGTCATCTGCAAGAATACCACATGCTCTTGACTGCTGAGCCATCTCTATAGTCCTAGGCAGTGACTTTAAATCAACTAGTATAAATAGGCTCTGATGAAAAGTAAAAACCTCATCTGAAGGATCAGAGGAGATTGTGGCAATAATGTATCACCACAAAAAGAACATCAATAAAAGATACAACGTAGCACCTTCGACTGAAATCCTACCTTCACATCACACTTAGTCTATAGTTAGCCAGCCTGAAAGCCCAATGGAATGCCCTACTGACAACCAGGCTGTAGTGGTTTGAATAGGAATCCCCCACCCTCACCCCAATCATGTGTTTGAATGCTTGGCCATAGGGAGTGACACTATTAGGAGGAAGTGAGTCACTTCATAGGTGAGCTTTGAGATCTCCTGTGCTCAGGTTCCACCCAGTGCAGGAGATAGTCTGCCCCTGGCTGCCTGCAGAAGACAGTCTCCCTTCTCCTATCTGAAAAATTCTTGGCTTCTCCAGCACCATGTATGCCTGGATGTTGCCATGCTTCCCACCATGATGATAATGGACTGAATCTCTGAAACTGTAAGCCAGCCCCCAATTAAATGTTTTCTTTTACAAGAGTTGCATTGGTCATGGTGTCTCTTCGTAGCAGGAAAACCCTAAGACACAGGCCTAAGCTACTTGTGTATTGGTAAATATCTGTGGTAATTTTACAACTTGCTCCAGATAACTATCATTCACTGTAATGGATTCAAATATCCTTCTAGGATCTCCCCTGAAAGTCACCATTTCCACAGAGCCATTTCTCTTCAGGCTGAGGCCTGGCAGCCTGTGCCAGGCTTTTGCAGAATCGGCTCCTCAGAAAGACTTTCCACATCAATCAAAGGCATCAGAGCAGTTCTTCTGTCTGAGGGTAGCTTTGAAGCTGGATTCCTGGCCACTCTATAGACTTTAGAAGCATTGGTATGGAGCGATGATTGGTTCAGACCCCCACCCAGCTCTGTTTCCAACCCTTTCTCTGGCACCCAGTCCTTCCTCCATTAGGAGAGGGGTCCCTTATCCCAAGAGTCCCTCTTCAGACCATGCCCAGCTGCCCATCCATTGGTCCCTCTATAATCCAGCCTTCCCTTGCTGGATTCTTCTATTACTGACAACCTTCCCTCGGTTCATCTGATCAGCCGCATGCTCTGTCCTGGACCTGCCCTCCCTTACCAGGACCCAATCTGCTAGTTCTTGGTTTCCTATGACTGTGTAGCCTTCTACCCCTCCAGTTGCACAGAAGCTGTCTCCCTCTTACTCACTTTATTGGTCCCCACACCGTATATCATCTTCTTGGAGGAGGAATCTCTTTGGGGTCCATTTAAGCGCTAGACTAGAGTGGTACCTTAGGTTCTCTAGGGCAGTGGTACCTTCCTAATGCTGCAACTTTTTAATACAGTACCTCCTTCTGTGGTGACTCCCCACAACCACAAAATTATCTTGCTACCGTTATGAATCATGATGTAAATATTTTTGGAGATAGAGGTTTGCTGGAGGGATCATGGCACACAGGTCGAGAACTGCTGGTCTAGGGCTATAGAAAGAACGGTGGCATCATACCTAGGAGGCCCAGATGCGTGCCGTTGCTAGGTCCTTGAGGCTGGGTTCCTCTGCAGCTGGAGTAGTCCCACAGTGGCTCTCTCCTACTTGGTGGGCAGGGAGGGGGAACCTAATAGCTTTCAGTCTCAAGGCTTCGTGTTCCAGCCTTGACACAGACACACAGACACACAGACACAGACACACAGACACACAGACACACACATACACACAGACACACAGAGAGAGAGAGAGAGAGAGAGAGAGAGAGAGAGAGAGAGAGAGAGATGCAAAGCAACTGATATTTAGCCCACAATGGAAACTTGGAGACATGCTCTTCTGCTATCAGCAGCAGAAATGGGAATCAACTCAGCACCTCAGAACCAAGAGGGAAGGGGCCCAGGGAGAGCCCAGCAGATAACCCTCCTCCTGCTGGGCTCCTCTGATTTGCTAGCAGCAGCTGCTGCCACAACTTGGGTGGGTCTTCCTGTGTTAGTCAAGGGAATCATAACAGTCCTTTGTTAAGGCTCTGCCCATAGGAGGTTCTAGCTCGTGGCAAGTCAATATTAAAACCAACCATACAGCATGGTTGAGCAAGATGGTTCGGTGGGTAAAGGTGCTAGACAAGCCTGACAACCTGAGTTCAATCCCTGGACTCCACATAAGAGTGGCAGGAAGAAGCAGACTTTACAGAGTTGTCCTCTGACCTGTACGTGTGTGTCATAGAATGCATGCCTGCTGGCACACACACACACACACACACACACACACACAGGCACACACACAGACACAGAAACACACACAGGCATATACACAGGCACACAGACACACACAGGGACACACAGAGGCACACACACAGACACAGACACAGGCACATGCACAGAGACACATAGGCACACACAGACACACAAATACACAGAGACACACACACAGGCACAGACACACAAATACACACACACAAACACACACACAGACACACACACACAGAGGCACACACACAGGCACACAGACACATAGGCACACACACAGGCACACACACAGACACACACAGGCACACAGACACACAGGGACACACAGAGGCACACACACAGACACACACAGACACACAAACACACACAAACACACACACACACACACAGGAACACACACAGAGTAAAAAGTAAATACAATATTGAAAAAATGCTTAGGACAGACTTTCCTGGTAGGACATGGCTTCTCTGCCACCACCCCCTGTGAATTTCCCTTGGACCACAACCTCAATCTTGGATGCCCTTCCTTCTTAAATAAGTCCACAGCTTCAGGTTTGTTGCTTGCTTGCTTGCTCGCTTGCTTGGCTCTACCTTGGTCTTTCTTTCTCCTGGGTTTTTGGTTTCACCCGCAGACTCGCTGCTTCTCCACTCCTCTTGACTTGTCTCCAGCTTAGCTCTGTCCACCCATCTAATTGGCCTTTATACAGATGTGACCTCCATCCCTTGGTCTCATCTCCTCTATCCCATCGCTGGACTCTCTTCGAGGGATTCCATTGCCTTCTCACCTTAGCTCTAATAGATTTGCTTCCCATCCAACCCTGGGATGGACAGCCCTTGCCATGCCCCTTCATCTTGAGACAGTCTCATTTCCTCCTTAAAAGAGAGAGACCATGAAGATGCCTTCTCAGCTTTGGTATTTCAACAGGAATGGGAGATGGGAGGTGGGGGCGAGGGGTGACGTAGGGGAGTGGGCATGTGAGGGGGTTCTGCATGACTATGAGTTACAGGGATTTCTGAGTGGGGAAGAGCACTGGTAGAGAAGACTAGAAGGACCGAGACCTTCCTCTCTCTCCCCAGGTCATTTCCTCTTGCTTTTTCTCCAGTCACTTTGGACCGGCCCTCCCAGAATTCCATACGGAACCTGACTGTGCTGATGGATGCCTCTTCTTTCTTAAAGCTTCCAGGATGATGAGAATGTCTAATCTCAGAAGTCAGAAACCAGACTTCAAACTTCCTACCAAGCATCGCTTCCAAGGGCCTTGGAAACTTCCATAGTCTTTATCCCAAACTGAATCTCAAAATGGAATTGTCCTGGGTTGATTTCTGTCATGGGGAGAAAATTTCCCTGACAAACAGCAGGATGGATGTCGGAAGGCCACTTCCGTTGCTGTAGGAACTCAAGCCACTAGTCACACACCATGTCCACAGTCAAGGACAGGGATAATACAAGTCCTTCTTCCCTTGTTCCCTTCACGGTAGCTTGCTCTTCTCTTACACTGTTTAGGAACTCCTGCCCAGGGACTGGCACTGCCTGTTTATTCAAAGAACAAGAATGAGAGAGGACTGTGGCTTACACAAGTACACATGTGCCTGTGCCTATACCTATATGCATGCCCCATATACACACCTGCATGGACACAAACCTGCAGCGACACACACACACACACACACACACACACACACACACACACACACACTTCCTCTCTAATGAGTAGGCAATCCCTAAATGAGTAGGCAGTTTGGAGCTACAGGGGTATTTTGTGCTGGTATCAGCAATGTGATTTGTTAGCCCGGAGCGAGATTTCTAGATAATTAGAATATTCTAATCTTCTGGGGGAAAAATGTCATGAATTAAAAAAATTTCAAGTCATACTGTGCTTTTCCTTAAGGTAGATAGATGTTACGTTGCTACTAAATGTCATCCCTAAACTGATGTAAACATGAGGCAGGATGTCATCTTTCTCACCTGCCAGCTGTATGTGGTACAACACCCTTCTTCCACATTCCTCAACAGCTTGCTCACATACACCCAGTGTGCATTGCCTCTCTCTGTCACCGTTACAGACAGGACCTGTGACAGCAGCACCCTGTCAGTCACCTTGGAAACTGTGGACCAAGAGGCCAGGCAGACAGCTTGCAGGTGAGCCTTTCAGGGCTGCATTCCCACTGTGCATCTGGGTGGAGAAGGGTGTGGTTTGGATCCCTCCTTGCTGTGGGGAGGGAAGTGGAAATAAATGTATTCATGCTACAAGTCGCAGTGCCTCCAGCGAGATCTACCACCGCAACAAAAGAAACTCATTCTCTCCTGCTCCGGGTGTGATTTATTTATTCACAGGGAGATGGGCATGCTAGGTATTATATATATTAATATATATATATATTAATATACAAAGTGAAAGCCTGAAAGTGGATTTTAAAGTGGGGTTTGCAGTCCTATTAAAGTTCAGCGTTGATGGCAGAGCCAGAGGTGAAGGCCAAATCATCGAAGTACAAAATGTACCCGAGAGATAACAGATGTCCAGGAGGAACTGTACGTGCAAACCCACAGGGCTGGGGGAGGGAAACACACCACAGGGGTGGGCAAAACCAATACCTAAGATGCCTACCCAGGCGCCACTCTGCCATGATTTGGAGATGGTGTGACTGTCGCTTGGGGATTCCTCAGTTGGAAGCTTGCTGTCCAGTTTGACCTCAGTGAGTGGAGAACCTCTCAGACAGGAGACCCAGTGGGAGACAGCAACATCACAGGTCACTCTCTAGTGCCCGCTTTGGAAGGAATCAATGCTGACCTTGCAGAGTGAGTTAGCATCCTCAAGAACAAGGTACTAGGAAGAGTTTAACCTCTGGGTCTCTCCGGCTTCTGGTCTAACCATGTGATCAGTCCCCTCTTGTACACACCCTTAACATGACATGTCAGCCCTGCCAATAATACAGCCAACAGCCTCACAGAAAGCTAACCTTTGTTTGTCCTATCTTGGATATTCAGCCTCCAAAGCTGTGAGCCAAAGGAACCTCTTTGCTTCATAAAATTCCCAATTTGTAGTAGTCTTTGATGGCAACAACGAAAATATAATACGAACTCAGTGTGTACTTCCTGAGGGCTAGGAAATAGCCACCTTGGATCTTATCGTTTCTTTCAGAGGACTCTCTCTCTCTCTCTCTCTCTCTCTCTCTCTCTATATATATATATATATATATATATATATATATATATATACATATATATACATATATATATATCTGTGTGTGTGTGTGTGTGTATGGGGGTGAGTTTGCCTTTTTGTGCAAATGTATGTGTGCAATCCTTGTGTGTGTGCACATGCATGAGTGTGTGGTGTGGAGGTCCAAGGAGTGAGGCAATTTGCTCAACTGCACTCTTCCATACACGTTGTGCTGAGGTCTCTCCTTTGAACCTAGAGTTCAACATTAGCTCCAGGCGGCTCCAGGCGGATCCGATTTCCATCTCCCAAGTGCTGGGATTTCAAGGGTGCTGCCTTGCCTGCCTTCATTTATGTGGGTGCTCAGAATCCTACCTGAGGCTTCAAGTTTACATGGTAACTTCTTTCTCGGCCCTTTGCACACGCATGTGCCTCAGGCACTTTCAGATGAGTGCTGAGAGGACATGTGTAAAATGCCACCAACATCTTACAAGCTGTGTCCCTGAGAGGAGGGAGAGCATCCTGGCAAGGTGGGTGCCCACTCAGACTCGCTAGCAAGTCAAGTGGAGCTGGGAGCTGGCTGTAGGAGTCTGAGGCCAGAATCAAGCAGTAACTAGAAGCAGTTCAGCTTGCAGGACTGCCATGGGCATGAGGAACCCCTGCTTCCCAGCTCAGCCTTGGTATATTATTTGGACTTGAAAGACTGCCCCTTCCACATCTGGAGGCATCTAGAAGGATAGTTATCACACCAATGGAAACCTTTTAGCAGATTTAGCAGATTCTGAATGGGACAAACAACTTTCCACTGGACACTGGGCTGTGTCCTTCCTCTCTTGGGAAGATCCCTGGTTTGCTGGCTACAAGAATATTGTTAGAGTTTCTCTCAGACTTGAAGGCAGTGCCAGCAGCTAGGCTAGATACTATATGATAATTCACAGCGAAAATATGTCGTGTAGAGAATCCCCCGCCCCCACCTCAATTCTTCTTCACCCCCTGTCTTAGTCAGGGTTTCTATTTCTGCACAAAACATCACGACCAACAAGCAAATTGGGGAGGAAAGTGTTCAGCTTACACTTCCACATTGCTGTTCATCACCAAAAGAAGTCAGGGCTGGAACTCAAGCAGGTCAGAAAGCAGGAGCTGACGCAGAGGCCATGGAGGGATGTTACTTACTGGCTTGCTTCCCCTGGCTTGCTCAGTTTGCTTTCTTATAGAATCCAAGACCACCAGCCCAGGGATGGCACCACTCACAATGGGCTCTCCCACCCTTGATCACTAACTGAGAAAATGCTTTACGGCTGGATCTCAAGAAGGCATTTCCTCAAAGGAGGCTCCTTTCTCTGTGATAACTGCAGCCAGTACACCCCCCACCCCAAGAGTTAAATTTCTCTAGGGCTAGGGTATTGACAGCCAGCTCCCAGCTCCACTAACTGGCTGGCAAGTCTGAGTGGGCACCCACCTTGCCAGGATGCTCTCCCTCCTCTCAGGGACACAGCTTGTAAGATGTTGGTGGCATTTTAAAGATGTTCTCTCAGCACTCTTCTGAAAGTGCCTGAGGCACATGCGTGTGCAAAGTGCCATGAAGGAAGTTGGCCAAATAGGTTGCAGGCACGATCTTTCTAGTCTCCAGATAGACTACTACATGTTGGTCTCGGCTTCTCTTCCACTCCACATGATCGTCTCTGCTCCTCTCAGCCAAGAGATGGGACCAGCTTAGCCCAGCTAACAGCACATCTTTTGTGGGCAGCTGATAGGTCAGCTGCTGCATCAGCACAGGTCTGTGACCTCGTGACCCTCCTCAGGGTGCTCCTGCCTCTGGAGAGAGTCTCTGAGGGATGATGGAGAGAGTTTGGTCATCTTTGCCCCCTCCTAGATAAAGTCTTCCTAAGAATGAAGCCAGTGGGAAGAAGCCCAAACAAAAGATTCCAGAGGATCCCTTCAGAGCACTAGGATCCAGTCAACTCATGAGCCATCGCTATCTCGACACATTCCCATTGTGGAAGTTCTTATCCACTTTAGGCTGCACCTCTGTCCCTTGCCACCAAAAGTCCTGGGAAACGCATGCCACCCTCTCCACGTTCCTTAGAGGACAGGCCTCTAAATAACAATAGGAACAGCTAATTCTGTTGATCATTATACACCAAATCATCCTGTAGGGAGTCTGGGTCCTACCCAGCAGAGACATGGATGTGATCTGCACTTCTCGCAGTTTCAGAGAGTAAAGACTAGAGAGAACAGACAATCCCAGGAGATTCGTTATTGAGGGGGAAAGGAGGCTTGGTGCTGTTGGGGCAAAATCACAATAGGACAGATCATTTAGAGTCCTTCTACAGAGTCATGGAAGGGCCATCACACAGTGACCTGGTAAATCTGGACCAGGTCTTCCCGACAATGGCCATCAATGTGATAAAGGCACGGATCTGCTTTAGCATGTCGATACTAGGAAAGTATTTTCATCTACCCTTTCGGCGTATTCTCTGCCTGGCAGTGGCTGCTTCCTTCCCCAGTCTTCTACGCTGCATGGATACCAGTTCCTGTGTATCCTTTGCCCAGACTGGAAGAGCCTGACCAATTCCGACTGAGCCCACTCTCCACAACACACACAGCGTCTTGGTGCCTGACTCTATCCATTGGGATCTTTCCCCAGCCCCAGGCTAAGCCTCTCATCTCTGCATAAGACATTTTACAAACACATCTTCATTTAGCAATGCCTTTCCCACATGTCATGCTTAGCGTTGTTAGTGCCATAGAATCTAGAATCACTCGGGAGACAAGATTCTGGCCATGCCTGTGGGGAAATTGTTTTGATTAGGTTAACCAAATCGAGATGACTTGTCTGTTGTGGGTGGTACTCATCCCCAGGGCTGGCGGCCTAGACTATATGGCATGAAGCATTCTTTGCTCTGCGTTCCTGATCATGGCTGTCAGGTGATGAACTCCCTCAAGTTCCTGCTGTGGTGACCTCTCCACTATGATGGACTCTAACTTTGGACTGAAAGCCAGAACGGACCCCTTCCCTTTTTGTTTAGGGTGTCTTACCACAGCACAGGAAGAGACGCTAAGATGCCACGATTGAAGGAGAAAGATAGAAAGCCCTTTATGTTGTGGTTCAGAGGGAGGTGAGGGAGAGGCAGTTTTCTTTCTAACTGAGCACTGTTTTAACTCTGACCATGGCCACAGTGTTCAGGTCCATCTCTCATCCAAAGAGCTGGACTCTGGGCTGCAGGGTCTTATTTCTTCTTATGTCTTAGCCTCACCCAAGCCTATGTCTGGCGCCTTCTGATTCCCAGAATCTCAAAACCCTTCAACTTGGGAGCACAGACTATAGGTCCATGGCTAAAAGCCAACCCAGCCCTTTGGAAATAGTTGCCGGGCCTGCGGGGAGAAACCAGATCCAGATCCTTAGTCCTAGACCAGCAGAACCTGACCCTCTGCAGCTGACTCTGCATTTGACCACACTGTTCTTGTGCACACTGAAGTTTGGAGCCTTTCAGTCAAACAGTGGGGGCCCTGAGCAAGGAACATGGAGGAGATTGGAGCTGCCATGCTGCCAAATTGTCCCTCTGCACAGGTAATCCAGCAGGAGCCCTTGGATGAAAGGCAGGAAGGAAGTGCTGGGCCTTTGACTAGGTGGTGTTTCAGAAGTCTCTGTTTCGAACACCCTGAATTTGGAGGGCAGAAAACAGTGATTATTTTTGGCCTCGTTATCCTCCTATTTAGCGTGCAATCATTGTGAGCAGTGCATTGCACTCCATTCTTCTCTGGCCTGACCTCATACAATAGTCTCTGAAAATAGGGCTTTGCCTCTGAGTTCTTCATATATATATATGAATGATTGAAGGTCCATTCTAGTTTGTCTGTGAACACCATTTTGCTTGTCCATTTCCTAAAAAAACCTTTCACATTCTCCTCTGAATGACCTCCCATTTCCCTCAGAACCTCCATGAGCACAGAGTCTCTGCGCTGGTCAGAGCTGATGTGCTCCACCAGCCAAGCCCTACATCCAGAGTTTTCTGTTTCAACTCATGATCCAGAGGAACAACGCAGATCTAGAACCTTCTTGGCAAATGTCTCACCCGCCTGCAGATGTGAAAACATCCTACCCTGTCCACCTTCAGCATTAACGGTAGAGACACTTAAGGAGGGATCTGTCTGAGGTCTAAGTGTCTCATGTGAAGATGAGGCGCACGCCCCAGCCCTGAGATGGGAATTCATTGGGAGATCTCAGAGTGACTTCGCAAGAGGAATGTGCCAGGGAGGCGTATTGATTCAGTGTGAGCCCTGGAAATGGCATCCCTCTGCTGGATGCTGGGAAGTTCTCATGGGCAGACATATTGCTGCCTTGGCATGATAGCGGATCCCAACACCCTAAATAGCACGGCTCCTTTTAAAAATCCCTCTGGCATCTGCCCACAGCACCCACACCCAGGAAACGGTGGGTGGGGTCTGTTTGCACCCGCTGCGGTGAGCTAGAACAAGTTCACTCACTCCGGAGAGGAGTATCTAAGGAGGCAAAGCTTGCAAAACACAGAAGGGCAGATCCTCTGTGGAATCATTCCATTGGCTTTGGCTCTCCCTTCTGTGGCTGGGGCCCTGCTGTGACTATGCATATGCTTCTGCCCAAGCCCACATGGTGAAGCATCCCCAGCCCCCACTAGAGCAAAGCCCCCTTCATCTGCTCCGCAGCTCTATCCCCTAACCCTGCATCTGAATGCCAACATGTCCTAGACCCACCCTGAGCTCACTGCAGGACCAAGACTTCCAATTCCTCTGCAGCCACCGCACCTAGGCCTGCCTTTGCTCTTCCGGCAGTGCTGCCCTAGACTCAGCAGGATCTAGGGAGAGGATGGACTCAGTAGGGTGTGGCTGACTCTGTCTTGGGGTTCTGTCATCCTGGGAAGCCCCGGTCAGTCACATCAGACTAACATCCGTTATTGAAAGGCTTTTCAGAGTCCCCCTTCCTTTGGGCATCCTTGTCTATGCCATCTGTTAGACAGCTGTTCCTACACAAGGAAATTCATGAGCAAGAGAGATTTTTTAAAAATCCAGCCTGGTACTGAGAGCGAATAGCTTCTACAGAAGTCTGGTGCCCTCCCAGTCTGTGGTTCACCTGGGAAAATGTACACCGACTTTCCAAAGGCAGAGATACATGCAACAACCTTAGTGCCGACTCTCGTTCATAAGGCTGTGGCAGACCTGCTTGAAACCTTGGCCTTTTCATTCCACACAAGTCAGTGAGCTGAGGAGGCCTTGGAAGTTTCTTCTGCCTTCTTTGGGGTATCTCATGGCCCTAGGGGTCAGGTTGCTGGGATGTTCTGGCTAGCTTCAGACACATATCACTATGTGTGATTAGGAGGCTAGGGCGGCTGGCCTTCTTCACTCAGTTCACGTGGTCACCCACATGTTGAGTTGGTGGCCCTCTCTGGAAGCTACTTGCAATTCATGTCTGCTGGGGAAGGGAAAAAAATCAGTTTTCTCCAATAGAACATCACTGGGTGTATCAACCACACTGCAGGGCAGGCCCCATGTCCAGGAGTCATCAGCCAACATGGGAGCAGGCACTCTTAGAGGTCAAGCTCCACTGTGCCTCTGCCTCCCTCCTGCTACCCTCCCTCTGTGCTTGGATGAGCCAAGGACACCCTAGAGAACACCGGAAGGCAAGATTTCTTGAGTGTTTTCAAATGTGGCAGTCTACCACCCGCAGTCATTCCACACGTCCACGCAGGGACAGCCAAGTCTCGTGCACGTTAAGCAGAGGAGCAGATTTCGCTGTTTCCTTTTCTCGGGGGAAGTAGAGCAGGCATAGATTCTGTTGTAGAAAAGAAGATCTGACCAGCTCTCCGAGACAGGAACTTTCTCATTAGCACTGAAGGAAGTTTGAGCACATTTTTTTTGTTCAGGTTTTCTTCGCGTTTATTGATTCTAAGTAATATTTTATCAGAAGAGATCAGGAGCATTCGGAGTACTCTGGTTGAAGATATAATATTTTAACGGGAAAATAACACACGCACACACCCCAGTTTAGTGTTTGCTGTGTTCAAATCCCCAGATTTCACTGGCAGCACAGTGCTTACTTTCCCTCCCTGTGGCCCACATTCCTCCTCCTCCAGCGCACTTCCTGCTCGGGGAAAGGAGACTGCCAAGTTTGCAAATCAGTCCCTCGGTTACTGGGAAACATGGATCCTCATCAGGAGCTGGTCCCGCCAACTATTATTTTCCATGCAAAAATAATCCAGGTAGTTCCCATCTCCTCCCTTGGCCACAAGCATCTACGATGCCCTGTAACTGTCCCTTAAAAAAACAAAACCAAACAAAACCAAAAAAGAGGTTAAATCAGATAGAGCATCTGCCCTGCTCTCCAGCAGAACTGAGATCCTCGAAGAACAAGATGAAGGAAACTTATTTTTAAAAGTAAGAGTGAAGAAATCAAGCAAGCCATATATGAACATTATGTAAAACAGTGTAAGAAAACCAAGGTGAGCATAAGTTAGTTTTCTAAACCTTCTTCACATGCCTGGGAAGACGCCTTAGTTGGCAAAGCACTTGCTATGAAAGCACAGGGACCTGAATTTAATACCTAGAAACCACATGAAAAAAAATAAAAAAGGCCAGGCTCCTGGGAGGTAGAGACAGTGGATCCCTGGCACTCGATGCCCAGACAGCCTAGTCTATACTCTTCCAGGCCAATGAGAGACCCTGTCTCAAAAAGCACAAGGTGGAGAGATCCAAGGTTCACCTCTGGCCTCATACATCCACATGTGTACCCCACACACACATACATACACACACAAATAGTAATACTAATAGATATAAATAACCCCCCTTTTCTTTTAGTAAAAGAAAAGCATTCAAATAACTTGTCAGAATAGTCTATCTTGTGCCCGTAATCCATCTTTGGTATGGTGATGGCCACCTTATAGCCCCTCACAGTTGTGTGTGTGCAAGCAGAGCTACATCTTCACAGCTCATCTCTGCTTTGACCCGTACATACGTCTAGATAATTTTGAGGTACACCCCAGACACCATACTGTCACCTCTGTAAATATCGCCAATGAATCGTGAAATACTGGTGCTGGACGAAAGGGACCAGGCCAAAGATACACACTTAATGGTTCTATGTGTTTAGAATTCTGTAACTGCAAACAGGAAGTAGGTCAGAGGCTGGGAGAGGCAAGTGTTATGGTTTGAATATGCTCCACCCAGGAGGGGGCACCGTTAGAAGGTGTGGCCCTGTCAGGGTGGGTGTGGCCTTTTTGGAGTGGGAGTGGCCTTGTTGGAGTGGGTGTGGACTTGGAGTAAGTATGCCACTGTGGGTGAAGGCTTTTAAGACCTCCATCCTAGCTGCCTGGAAGCTAGTATTCTGCTAGCAGCCTTTAGATGAAGATGTAGAACTCTCATACCTGCCTGGATGCTGTCATGTTCCCGCCTTGATGATAATGAACTGAACCTCTGAACCTCTAAGCCAGCCTCAATTAAATGTTGTCCTTTATATGAGTTGCCTTGGTCATGGTGTCTGTTCACAGCAGTAAAACCCTAACTAAGATAGCAAGAGAGAGAGAGGAATTGTAAAAACACATGAAGGAAACCTTAGAGGATATGACGCGTGCACTCATAAGTGTGTTCATTGTCTTGGTCCTGTGATACAGGAGACTGCAGATGTCACAGGTTAACAGACTAGCTAATTCTATATCAATTATGCCTCAATAAATCAATCTTTAATCAACATATTTAGGTTGAAGGTTGATGTTGGGTTTTTAAAAATAACCATGAGTTTAGAAACTGAGGACAATGTTTAAAATAATTTTCATTATCCCTTCAATTGTGCTGACACAAACACTTCAGAGTGTGTGTTCTCCTATCAGCAATGCTGTAGGACTGACTTTCAGTCTTCTTTTTAAAAGATTTCTTTTTCTTTTTGTTGATATGTCTGTATCTGTGTGAGTCTATATAGGTACCCGCAGAAGCCAGAAGAGGGTGTCAGGCTCCTAGAAGTAGAGTTACAACCCTTGTGAGCTGTACCTAGGTAGGTGCTGGGAGCTGAACTCAAGTCCTCTGGAAGAGCAAGCTGCAAACCATGTTAACCCATGAGCCAGTTCTCCAGGCCCCGCTGCATAGATTTTTTTTTAAGCCCTTGTTTCCCACAGAATCTCTTTTGATGTAACAAGTGTCCAAGATAGTTACTTCTTTTTAAAATGTTTTAGTTAGAAGGAACTTTTCTTTGTCTCTTGATTTACTGCCAACGAGGAGGGTAAGCATAATATAACCATAGGGTTCTCCTTAACTATTTCCACTTCGATCAATTGGTTAAAATTTTCATTATAGGAATTATATAGTCAGTGCTCACTGATGCTCCATGAGTCCTTGGAGGAGGGCAAATTCAGTATATAGATTTCAACATGTATTAAACACTAGCTTTTATTTTATTTTATTTTATTTTATTTTATTTTATTTTATTTTATTTTTTGGAGCTGCTTAGTTTTGTGGTTTAATCTGACATAAATTTGGAAGGCTCCCTGCTGCCCTCACACCCCCATGTCTTCCCACAGCCTTACCTGTGATGCTGTCGCTGTGTGATTTCGTGTGGACGCATTTCCTGACAGCATTGTTATGCAATATCTATCCTTCAGCATGGCCGGCCTAGTGCCTTCTCTGTCGCATTATTTTGCCCCGATTTCTTTCTTTTTCTTTTTTCTTTTTATTCTCAGGTGGAAAGACAGCACTCTCTCGCTCTGTGATCTCCTGTCTATTCTTTCCGAGTTCAACCTTTGTGATTCTCTCGCCTTATCTGTGCCTCTTTAAAAGCCATTCAAATTGAACGTTGCTTTGCAATGTGGCGTGAAAGTCGTCTGTCCTCATGGGTCTATCGGTGTAAATTACTTGATGTGGTAGATGAGGGCATCTAAGACCTGTCACATGATTTCATTCTCTGTATAGTCATTTAGAATCTTTTTCCAGATCAAATGAGAAAAGAAAGGAAAAGAAAGAAAGGGTGGGGAGACAGATGGTGAAAGAAGAGAATTAAGTCCTGATATTTAGCATAAAAGTAGCATTCCTTCTCTCCCCTCTATCTCTGCTATGATTTTTTTTTCTTACTTTGAACTTCAATCCTTGGCATGCTGCTATGGTTTGAATGCAATCTGTCCCCCAACCGTTCGAATATTAGAAGTTGGGCCTCCAGGTGCTGTGAGTTCTTGAAGTGCCTCTAGATGATGAGGCTCCCAGTGGGAGGTTGCAAGATTGGACAAGCCTTGATCTCCTCTTCTCATGCGTGCGGTCACGTGCCAGTCACTGTGAGCTCTTCAGCAGAGCCAAGTTGATTCAGACACAGTGTCCTTGAATCACTAGAGTTTAATCAGCTCCAGGTATTTTGCTACAGCACTAGAAAACGGACCCATGTATACCCCTACAAACCCTTGTCTTTATCGCTGCATTAATTACTCTAGTTCCTGCCACTGTTACCTCTCGCCCTAATCTTTGTCCTATTATTTCTACCTTGGACACAGTATATTTACGTTGTCATGAATTCTAGTCACCCAGTTATGTTAGCTTTGTACCTAAACGTAGACAATTTCTTATTTTTTAATAGTCAGACTCTTGGCTAATGTTTCCTTAAGTCAATCCTCAGTTGGTCAAAGTTCGTTTTCTGGTTGTTCCTTCTGGAGGGTTCAGAACTTTACTTTCCAAGCTCTCGTATGCTCAAAGCTTTTCTCCCCGGGCGTGCGTGTATGTTCACAGTGTTTTTCCATAGCCTTTATAATTGTAGAACAGCTTGGATGATATAAAATTCTTGCTTTGCACTTTCCTTAAATATCTTCTAAATGTTTCTCTGTCCTCTTCTCTCGGTGAATGCTGTTTTGATGAAATCTGAGTTTACCCTGAGTCTTGTTCTCCTTGGGCACGATTTAAATGGGTTGCGCTCAACTCTCCAAATGATGCACCACTCCATAGGTCCAACGATGTTATAGACCACACCTCACGTGGGAGCC
Source organism: Rattus norvegicus (assembly GCF_021556685.1). Lineage (NCBI taxonomy): Eukaryota > Metazoa > Chordata > Mammalia > Rodentia > Muridae > Rattus > Rattus norvegicus. The sequence goes on from NC_141542.1 coordinate 56,533,933, forward strand.
GTGTAAGACAAACCTTCCTGGTAAAAGGCACATAAACATCCGATAAGTAGGGAAGTGTTTCTGAATTGTGCCCTAGAATGGATTGTGTGTCACAGTCTATTGTCCGGGCTTCTCAGAGACTCTGATGTCCCAGTGCTGGGTTCCTTTGCTTCCTGGATCTTGCCCTAGATTTCTCACCCATCTACACCAACCTCCACCATGCTCCTCTGCCTCCCTCACCCCACTCAGTGCCTTCTGCACCGACTCTGACCCCTCGTGTGCTTCTGTTTCTCTCCCGAGACCTCTCACCACCTCCTCTTACCTCACCTTTCATTTTCATCACGAACTGCACTGTGTAGTTTCCCGCCACAGGTCAAGTTCTTGTGTTGAGATGCTTTCCTTTCCTTCCCCATCCAAGATGGGACAGGGCATATTTTTCTAGTGTGTGTGCTTCTGTTTCTGTGACTGACCGAGCTCTGCTTTAGGACATGCTGGTCTCCAGGCTGTCTGGTCTTTTAAATTACTTACAGGATGTATGGACTGAGCCCTTTCTACCAAGAAGAGGACTTCCCTCGGGAATTTTTAATCCCCAAATATCTCTTTCTGTTTCCAAGGGAACAAGTGGTTTTCTCAGAAAAACTGTGTGTTCTTTACAGAGCCGGGCTGTGGCAACCTCTCTGAATCAAAGGCGTGTAAGGGTCCTCTCCTAGGCCCACAACCTTTATGAATCTTTGCCCAGCCAGTACAAACAAAGGGACAGAGAGTTCCCTGTCTCAAAAGGGCGCTTCTATTCACTCTACGGTCTGCTGCAGCTAGGTCCACCTGCTCCTGGGTCTCTCTTCCTGTGAACTTTTTGTTCCGTTCCCCTCCCGCACATGTTTGGGTGTCTACAAATGACATGCCTCTGTGCTTTAATGAAAACCACTTCCTTGAGTGGTTTTAGGAGGAGAAAGGACCACCACCTCCACGATCATTTCCAAGTCTGAAGCTCTTGGGCAGCTGAGCCTCAGCTCTTCTTCCCCAGGCTTTGGCGAGGTGTGTCACCTCTGTTCTTCATCGTCTCTAGAGTCCTCCTTCATCATCTTGGACTAAGAATCCAAACATTTCCCCCTGGGCTGGCAGGCTGGGTGGCTCCATGCTTAAGTCTCTGCGTCTCTGCATCAAAATATCAATGTCCAATATCAACAATAGAAGGTAACTGGAGACCTTACCAATCAAAACCCACCAAACTAGCTGTTACTGTGGATTTTCCATTCACATCGGTTTGCTCTGCCTTTCAGCTCGTCATCCTGTCAGCCTACTGGCCCAGCTCTCTGAGGCTCTTCTGGTTATATGACTCTTCTTTGCTTAAATGAATTCCATCCAAATATCTGGTCTGAAGTTTCTACTTTGGCACTCGCTGCCTTGCAGTTATCTCGATGGCCTCTTCATCTCTCCGCTAGTTCTTGAGGCTGTCCTCGACGGTTATATCACCTACATCACTGTGTTTTGTGGGGAAACACTGCCCTTTAACTAGGCTATACAACTCAAGCTTCTGCCCTTTCTTACTCTGAGCTCCCTGCCTGTCTCAGGCCTGTTATGGCTGGAATCTGAAAGGTCCTTTCCTGGCTAACAGTCTGTTCACTTGGTCCCCAACTGGGACCACAACTTTCAGATATTTCAGATGCTACAGGAGATGGGACCTAGCTAGTCATTGAAAAAGGGGTCCTTGTGGTCTGGTATTCCCACCCACTTCCTGATTCCTGGCCCACCCTCAGGTAAACACCCTCTCTCAACACATGCTTCCACCACCATGAACTGAGTAGCTCAGCCATGATGTCCATGACCAAACCCATCTGAAACCATAAGCTGACAAAAAATATTCTGCTCTAAAGTTATTTCTGTCACAACAACAAACAACACTGGGGCCCTCTTATCTTGCAAGTCTTTAGCCCTGACTGACCTGGGACAGCAAATGACTTGAGCCCTGCCTGGCTGCCTGCTGAGTTAGATTTCACAGCCACAAATTCCTAGTCTTATAACCACACACAGTTGATGGAGACACCAGGGAGAAGCTGGGCAGCCTAGAGCGGACAGACACAAATGGTGTGAACTGTGTCCTCATGACAGGACAGCTCAGGGGTGGGGGGTAGGGGAGTGGGAAGTCTCAGTGTGTCACCTGGAGCTCCATGGAACTTGTCTACTGTGGGTCTCCCAGCCACTTTGGAACAGATTCGGAGCACTGTTGGACAGCGTCCTGGGTGGGTGGAGGCCGAGGATGGGCAATTACCAGAGATAAACAAACTGCAATGGAGTAGACGGAGAACCTTTTCCAATTAGGACAGTTGGATTTAAAAATTAGGATTTAATCCCCCCCCAGCCCCCCAGAAATAAGAAAGGGAACTAAATGCAAAAATCTGTTCTTTTCTTCCAAGAGACTTTAAGAAGCAAATAAGCAAGGTGTCGAGCCTGGGCAAGCCTTCTGTCTAGGCTCTGAGTAAATGAACTCGCCTTTTGGTGAAGAGCTGGAGTTAAAATTAAACAGATACATATGCATAACTCCCAACAAGAATGATCCTACACGTGTCTTAAAAAGAATCCCGGTCTCACTGAGTAGGACAAGCAAAGAGGATAATACAATAATCTCTCCTTAGAAATCTACCAACAGCCCCTCCGTTTCCACAGCAGGGGAATGTTCCTCAGAACGGCGTAGCAAATGTCTTCACGGTCTAAAAACAGACGAGAGGTCCTTTGTCTGGACTCTCTGGACAACAGCCCTTATGGTGCCTTAGTGACAAAAACAACGGGCTCATAAAGAGTGGCCTCGCCCACCGCCACATCAGCCCCAGGCCCGACGCAGTCCTCAGAGTCTCCGGAAACATCTGTAACCCTTATTATCAGCTATCTGCACCATCCTATTTTTAAGTAACGCCTCATCAAGTTTCAAATTCAAATTTAGGTTCCATATTCTTAAAACCTAGAATAGTGCCTGGCTCATTGTTGATGCTCAATATATCCAACTTCCTTCCTGCTCCTAATTTCAACCGTAATTGAATGTGAAACCTGATCCCACGGAGTTCATTTTTTTCTCCAACGCAGCCATAGATGCAGGCCAGCAGGCAGCTGTTGAGAGCCTTAGGGACCAGTGGAATTCTTGGATGACACTCACAAGTCTTCAACTCAACTAGAAAAGTCATTGTGTCAAGCTTGGTCTAGGGATGTTGGCAGATAATAACATCATCCTGGGTGGTGCAGACTTGGGAACTTTTAGAATGAACTTGTCACCAAGGGTCAGGCATCTAAAAATCTCCCACAGGCAGAGGCTGTCATTAGAATGGATCTCACCATGGTTTGGTTTTGTTCTTAAATCTCACACGTTTGCTTGTTCTATGATCCTACATTCTCATTTATTGTTTCAGGAGACAGGAAGACCCTTGAGCTTCACCATAGGCATCTGCCTTAGCCCACAACAGTGGAGGAGCAATGTACCCCCAAATGCAGAGGTGGGGAAGGAGGGAGGTCCAAGGCCATTTGTGGAATGCCTGGCTTCTTCATTCCTAAGAAATTTCACAGAACTGGATTCCTCTTCAACTTAGCAATGGAATTAGGATACCCATGGAACCCACCATTCAGAGAGCATTTGATCAACTCTATGATCCTAGTGCTATCTTGTATCCCAGTCCCCACCCCCCCACCCCCACCCCCACCCCCACCCCCTACCCTGCACAAGGCAGCTTCTTCACTGACTGGCGTTTTGGCCAATAGAAATGCCCTCCAGATAGGAGAGCATGTGGTGCTCCCTGTGGTAAGAATAGCGGTAAGCTCTGACACTCCTTTCTCTATGATTCAGGGATGGCTCCTCTTCTCTGGTCACTGTCCACTGCTGCTTCCTTCTAGCCTATGTGATGGGTTTCCAGTAACACCTCTGACAGGCAACGAAGGCAATCCTGCATGATTTCTTCCCAGTTCATGGGAGGAGGAGAGGAAACCTTCCCTATTGCCCAATCCAGTCCTCACTGTTCTTCCTGGAGAGTGGAACCCACTAGGGCACCTGGTCTTCCATGGGGATCTAATGGGAATCATTACAGTTCATGTGGTACGCCCTATTTCAGAGAGGACCATCAGTGTTGTGAGAGAGCTCTGACTTAAACAACCCTGGAATCTACTCTAAGTTTCTTTTGCTCTACTCTCTTAAAACAAAATGTGTTGCAGGATATTTGATCACACTGTGACCCCCCCCACCCCCCAAGATTGTGTAATTTACTGGGAAAACCTATTTTTAGTTGTGGTGTAGCTCAGCCTTAGCACACACCTTTAATCCAAGAAAGGGCTTTCTGTTTATTGAAAACATGATTAAATAAAGTCAGCTATAGGTCAAGAGGCAGAGCAAGCAACCAGTTGACTGGGAGTGAATATTGGATTATTAAGAACATACCAGGGGTTGGGGATTTGGCTCAGTGGTAGAGTGCTTGCCTAGCAAGCGCAAGGCCCTAGGTTCGGTCCCTGGCTCCAAAAAAAAAGAATAGGAAAGAAAAAAAAAAAAGAACATACCATAGAGAGTAAGAGGGAGTCAGCAGGAAGGATAGAAAGACACACAGGATGTAGAAGGGAAGAACACTGAGTTTGAAGGAGATTTTTGAGGTGGAGTGAGAGAGGGAATTTCAGCTCGGATATCAGATGAGGAGGAAGGTCAGCTGGGTGCTTTTTCTGCCTCTCTGAACTAGCAGGATTTCACCCCAGCATCTGGCTCCTGAGACTTCATTGGTACAATAGAATGACGGAGATTTTGTTAAAACCAACAAAAATGTTCTTAGTTAAGAACCTAGTGGAAGAGGTTTTTGGTGGATTTCCATGCATTTCAGGGGTACTGTTAGACTAGCAGGGATTAATAGGAACCCCACTTTGTATCTGATACAATTATTGCTTCCATTATTAACATCAAACTGATGTTCTAGGGAAACTACTGGAGCCTTGTTGAAAGGGGCATATGTGGTACAATTTAGCATTCAAGGACAGAGTTTCTAAACTTGCATAAAGCAGGCCCTTTCTTTAAGGTAGAAGGTCTCATACTGTTCCTATTCCACTATCAGATTCTGAAATGCTCCCAAGCCAACACACACACACACACACACACACACACACACACACACACACACACACACACACCCCAAAAACCAGCCAACCAAAAACCCAAAAAACTACCACCACCACTAGCACTAACAACAACAAAACTGGTTGTATTTTTGTATAACAGCTGCAAAACCTCCCATTGAAGTTTACTTTGAGTAGTTTGGGCTATGACATTAGTAGACTCCCCTCTCCACTGTCAAGGTGTCTACATAGTGCGGAATATACTGTTTGCTAACACACTTGGCTCCTTAGGATCTCTGAGGGTATACCACACCTCCTACACTATCTTTACTGTAGAAAAAACTTCCAAAGAGCACGGTGTTTGGTTTTGGCAACATTTTAGAGAGGACAGCCTACAGAAGAGAGGATAAGGAAACAGGGCCTTGTGGGAAAGAGTTATGCCAGAATCATCTGGACCTATTTGATGCATTTGAATATAGCATCTGTCTTAGGGTTTTACTGCTGTGAACAGATACCACGACCAAGGCTACTCTTATAAAGGACAACATTTAATTGGGGCTGGCTTACAGGTTCAGAGGTTTAGTCCTTTATCATGAAGATGGGAACATGGCAGCATCCAGGCAGGCATGGTGCAGGAGGAGTTGAGAGTTCTACATCTTCATCTGAAGGCTGCTGGCAGAATATTGACTTGCAGCTAGGATGAGGGTCTTAAAGCCCACACCCACAGGGACACACCCACTCCAACAGGGCCACACCCACTCCAACAGGGTCACACCTACTCTAAAAGGGCCACACCTACTCCAACAAGGCCACACCTACTCCAACAAGGCTACACCTACTCCAACAAGGCCACACCTACTCCAACAAGGCTACACCTACTCCAACAAGACCACACTCACTCCAACGAGGACATACCCACTCCAATAAGACCACACTTACTCCAACAGGACCACACCTACTTCAACGGGGCCACACCTACTCCAAGAAGGCCACACCTACTAATAGTGCCACTCCCTGGGTCAAGCACATACAAAGCATCACAGCATCCATCACTATATCCAGTGGGTCGCTATAGTCTGCCCTGTTTCTCCTCGCTGCCTGACTAGATATTGACTTCTTACCATGGACTTTTCACTGTTAACTCTTCTGGTGACTTTCATGGGAAGCAGCTGTTGCCATCTCACCAATCCTCTCAGGGATCTATGGTTTAATACCATCCCAATCCTAACCTGCAGTGTTTGGATGTTTCCTCTTGTTAACCTTGCTTTCATCTACAGTGTCCATGTGGCTGTTCCCACACCCCATAGCCTGCTAGGAGTTTGGAACTGGGTACAGAGGAGGCAATGGGAGAATTCCCAGCCGCTGGTCTCATGTCTTAGTTCATGCTGACATCCTGTCAGCTGCTGGCTGCTGACTGAGACCTGGGGAAATGTTTTCTCTCCCTTGAGCAACAAGAAAAGACAGAAAGGAGAAGGGATAGAGACTCAGGAAGAAAAGCATTCTCATGGTTGTTTTTCTCTTTAGTGGTAGAATTCAAGTACATCCCCCATGGTGCCCTTAGAGATCATCACAGTGGCAGCCATTTCTGTGCCCATTTTACAGATGACAGACAAGGGTTACAACCTCCACTGATCCTGAACCATCTGCCTCCTCTTCATAGAAGATGACAACTTGACAAACAGCAGTCACCAAAACTGCTTTGATTGGGTCCCCCAGAATCCTGGAAAAGATACTGATGGTGTTCCCTGGAGAAAGAGGAGGGGAAAATCAGCAACCCTTTGAGGTAGTTGAGTCTTTAAGGCTAGAGTGGACACACCTCCAGCTGGAATCCGAATCACAGCACTGTCACTGTTGACCTGAGACAGAAAGAAAACCCTACAAGAGTGACAAAGAAGTACCCTATAACAAGTCTCTTCCAAATGTGAAGATCACTCTCCAACCAAACTCTAGGGAATTCCACATCAATGTCATTGGTTTCTGTCTGTGCCAGCAGCTCTGTAGTCATCTCACACGGGGCATTAGTCGAGGCTCTCAAGACAGCCAGAACAGTAGGATGTGAATATATTATATTTCCCCATAATATCTGTAGATATTAGCTACCACTATCATGTATATGTTTATATAATCTATCTGCCAATATCTATCTATCTATCTATCTATCTATCTATCTATCTATCTATCTATCACCTGTCTGTCTATTTATCTGCTTATCTATCAATGTATCTATGTATCTATCTATGTATCCATCTATCTTCCTACCAATCTATCATCTGTCTATCTATCTATATATGTGTATATATATATATATGCCTATATATATGTATGCCTATATACCCATCATCTGTCTATCTGCGTATGTATGTATGTATGTATATATGTATGTATGTATATATGTATGTATGTATGTATCTATCTATCTATCTATCTATCTATCTATCTATCTATCTATCTATCGTCTCTCTATCCTGTACCAAGAGAGTGAAACAAGTGCCTTTCAGGATCGTGGGGTCTGGCACACCCAAACTCTACAAGACAAGGTAGGGTGTGGGTGTTCTTATAAGTAGGGGAGGAGCAACCAGCAGAGACAAAGGGAAGAGCATGCTGGCCCATTACCTGCTGAAGCATATCACACACATTCTCCTTCCAATAACACACAAGTCTGAAGCCATGCACACCAGCTCCCAGAGAGACCAGAGAAGGATGTCTTCCCAGTGAAAAGGATCCTGTCTTGTTCTGCATCTGCTTCTTCACAACTGTACATTCAGGCAACTTGTCCTAAGTCCTTGTTCCAAAAGTGCGTCCCACCTGCTGCTACATGTATAGTTGCAAGAAGCTTGAAACCCTGGGGAATATTACAGTGCCCTGTAAAATCAGTAAGCCACCACTTTGTTCCCCATGGACCTTCATCAGAACCCTGTAGTGGGTAGGGTGGGGCAGCTGTGGACCAGGTAGGGTGGGGTATTCTTATAAGAAAGGTTAGAGGAAGGAGGAGGGGAGGGGCTGAAAAAATAGAGAAAAGGAAGGAAAGGCCCACAGCTGCAGAGAATTCCACTTCTGGATTCTAGGAAAACAAGATAATTGGGAGAAGGGTAATTAAGGCAGTGTACATGCAGCTCCTGGACTGGATAGCCCAGAAGTCTAGAGGCCATTATCTACATATTCCTGGTGAACACTGCACCTTTTAAATCTGGATATCTAAATAACTTGATTGAGTAACTCTTACCTTAAGTAAAATCTGATTGGATGAAGAGACACATAAAGGCCTGAGGGGAAATTGTGGAGAGAAACCAGCTTAAGGCAAAAACTTAAGTGGGCAGCCAGTCTCACAGACACCTGGGAGGGCTTCCCCAGAGTCCTGTACTCAAAGTCACTCTCTGACGATAGCCTTCTCGTCAAATGCCCTGTCCCACCATTGAAACTCACCCTTCTGTTGTTCTACTGAACCCTCACATCAGCCTGCCAGTGTAATGGCATCTAACATTATTCTAACTCACTGCGTAGGCCAGGGTGGCCTCAAACCTGCTGAAGATCCTCCTGTCTTTGTTGCCCTAGTTGTGATGGCCAATCATGATTCTCAACTTGACACACTTGGGAAAGAAGGAACCACAGTTGAGAAACTGCCTTCGTCTGAATACACTGTGGTTGAGTTTGTGGGGCCTTTGTTGGTTGTGAATTGATTCAGCAGGATGAAGTCCACTATGGGCAGTACCTTCCCTAGGTTTCTGCTTCAAGATCTTATCTGCATTTCCCTAGATTACTCAGGCTATAATCATAAAATGAAGTAGACTGTCTCCTCTCTAAGTTATTTTTAGTCATGGTGTTTATCATAGCAATGGAAAGCAAACTGGGACAGCAGTGCTTGGATTACAAACAGGTATGAGCCACCACACCTGTTTTTCTTTGTGTTCTATTCATGTGCTTGGTACTTGTTTAAGGACTTCACACATCCCTGTGCTTGTTTTAGAATTAAGTCTCATTTTATAGGCCTCAGCTTGTCACATGTCAGCTAGTGATCCTAACCTCTCTCATACTCAAAGGCTAATGTTCCTTCCCTCCAAAGCAAGAAAACCTTCAGGAACAAGATATATAACAGAGGAAAGGTACTGGTATTCTTCCTATTGAAAAATTGTTTGCAGTTCCTGGAAAGATACAAAGTATGAAGAGCACAGCGTAGGATGTTATCAGCAGGCTAAGCAGTTAGGAAAACGGATGGAGCATGCTATCTTGTGAAATGTGTTTTTAAAATAACCTACCACAGGTACTACCCTTTTGAAAGACTTTTAAAAAACCCACCATGAACAAATCTACAAACCAAAGTTCATCTTAGATGAAACAATGACTTCATTAAAACCATTAGAACTCACCCACAATGATAGAGATGGCTCAGATAGTCCTATAATTATTTTTTAAATTGGATTTAGAGTTTAAAACTCTCTGAGGAGAAATCCCCAGTTCAGGACAGTTTCACTGATAAGTCCTACTATGCACGTAGAAAATAAAACTAAATGTATCTGACCTCTTCCGAGAGCAATCGAGCAAGCGACAGAGAGAGAGGGAGAGAGAGAGAGATAAGAGGAAGAGGGAAAGGGAGAGGGAGGGGGAGAGGGGGAAAGAGGGAGAAACCTGTCTTAGCTAAATTTCTATTTATTAACAAAACAAGGTAAGGACGATACCAAAAAACTTAGCCCACAGACTAATAGCTCTCATGAACCTAGGTATATATAATGCAAAAAAGTATTTGCAGATCCAGGAATGTGTGAAAGGAAAATAACACACCATGTCCAACAGGATGGACTCTACATGTTCATGGAATTTTCTTTACACTTGGACTGCAATAATTGAATTCATGGGGGTGAGTTTTGTAAATGACAGCATCGTATGGCAACATCAAAGGTCGGAAACACCTGTTAGAGAATTGAGACTCTTGCCAGATCCCCTCTGACAGTGGTAGTCCTCAAGCCTTGCTTTCTTGAACACCTGGTTTTCAACTAAAGCAACAGAGTTTGTGATTTATAAAGTACTGTTGGATAGTTGATACTGGAAAAAAAAACTATGTGGTAGATAATACTATAATCATATAAAAAAGAGAAGCCATGACTTAGAATGTTAAATGATTTGGGACACACACACACACACACACACACACACACACACACACACACACCCCGTTGGAGCCTGGTTCTCCTTCTTAATTTTTACCCTAACTGACAGATTCTGTTAGGTTGTGTCTTGCCGACTGGCCATTTAATTTTCATAGGTATTATATTAGTGAGGGTTCTCTAAAGAAATAGAACTGATAGTATGAATATATGTATAATATCAAATTTATAAAGGTGATTTCCTGGCGTGGCTAATAGCTGTGGTCTGGGTATTCCAAAAATGGCTGTCTCATGATGTAAAGGCTAAGAATCTGGTAGTTGCTCAACCCGTGAGACTGGATGTCTCAGCTGTCTCAATCTGAAGCTGGAGTCCCAGAGGACTCCTAGGAGCTGATGACGTTTAGTCTACATTGGACTCCTGAGGAAGTAGGTTCTAATACTAGCGAATGGATGCCTGAGCAGCAGGGTAGATGACCTTGCCAGTGAGAGTGAGGGCAAGCAGGCAAACAGCAAAAGCTTCCTTCTTTATGTCCTTTGGTTTAGGCTGCCACCAGAAGCTGTGACCCAGACTTGGGGCCGATCTTCCCGCTTCAAGTGATCCAGTCAAGAAAAGTCCTCTTGGGTGTGCTGCTTGGGTTTTAGCTGTAGTCAAGTTGACAACCAAGATTAGCAATCCCAAGCACCAAGTTATTAGTTAATTTATTCTTCAAAAAATGTGGTAAAAATTATAAAAATTTCCAGTTTGTTGCCCATTGTGTTAAAATAATTCATTCATGAACTTACTCACCCAAATGAACTTATTCAATGTTTATTTTGCTCACAATTGTTCCAATGGAAATGATGTTGGAAGGAAAATAACAATTTTTTTTTCACAATTTCATTTCCTTGAAAATACCAAAGTCATTTCCTGACAAAGGAAGACACACTTTTCTAGCTGTCCTAAGTGGCAAGTTTAAAAGAGATGACAGAGACCGAGCTGAATTGGTGTGTCCAGATTGGCACACTGCAAGGCTGGAAGGTGAAGGACAAAGAGGGTTTGTGTATTGTCTATTTTTAACAATGAACTTCACCGATGCAGCTTAGTTTTTCCTTATATAAATTCAGGCACGAAGTTCTCTTAATGCAGGTGCTAAAAAAGACTCGAAAAGTAACAGCAAAAAATAAAATAAATAAATAAAAAAAAAAAAAAACCAAACAAAAAACAAAAAACAAACCTTTCTCTGGAAGGCCATTGGCCCTGGCACTCTACCATTTTCTCGAAAGAAAATTACACATGACGGAAGAGACGTCTCAGTGATTTTCACATTGACTATTATACTGATTTTTGCCTTATCCTGAGACACACGTGGACTCAGCTATGTAACCTAGTATTGCCAAGGTAAGCCCACCAGAGACCATCACACAGACACTCTTACAGGTGAGAGAAGATCGATATTTCACGGGGAACCCTGATCCTTGAAGCCCTTTGTTTTCTAAGCATAAAACCCACATCCTGGTTTTCACAGTTCCACAAGAAGCCAAACTACATAAGCCAAAAGGCAGGGTTAGTGCGGTAGGACTTCCGTAGACTGCAGACTGGGTCTGTCTTCGTTCCCATGTTGACAGGTGCTGAGGCCTGCGGGCTGGGTTTTAAGGTCAGAATGTGTGTCTCTAACGTGGAATCAGTTGTGCTAAGGTCCGGAGTTTTGTTATAACAGAACTGAGTAGAATTCAGCTCATGAGGCAATGGTCAATCCCATTCAAATCCCAAGGACCCGGCACAACAGACTTGGTGAGAAAGAAGTTTCTATTTTCACCGCACAGAGCTCGGGTTTCCTCCTCTTTCAGGTCAGACAAGCTCTACAGCTCCGGAGTAGAGGGAACTGGTGGACTGCCAACTGCTGCATCATGGGGACCAAGAGATATTTCCCATTAAAAAGAGTAAGAGGAAGCCCCTGAGAGAGATGGGAAGGTGCCTGTTCCCTTTGTGCTACAAAAGAAGACACTTTAGTGTGGTGGGGCCAGGCTGCATTCCTAGAGCTTGGGAGACTGTTGGAGAAGGGGCCCAAACTCAAGGTCAATCTGGTGAGAACTGACCTCCCACAAAGGGGGGGAGGGCTTGGGAAAACATTTGCTCACAGGTGGGAAGGACTGTATTTCCCACATTTCCTGTGAGGCCCCACAGAATAACTCATGGACCCCTGAGGTCTGCAAAGCCTCGTCTGTGTCCTCTATAACTTTGCATAGTCTCTCTATTAACAGGTACACAAGCCCACAGAAGACTAAGTGCTGAAGAAGAAAATATATGTGACTTTTAAGGAAGACATAGCAACCTACCTCAAATACCAGAAAGGGAGAAAAGACTTCTAGAACCAGAGTGATTATCTGAAGCACTGTAGGTGGTCTAGGGTGTGCAAATGCAACCCCAAAAGGGAAGAGGGGAGAGAAGAAGGGGAAAGGTAAATGAAGAAATGTAACCCCCCCCCCATATCTTATAAAAAGTCTGACTCAGAGAAATGGCTCTGTAGTTACGAGAACCTGCTGTTCTTGCAGAAGACCAGGTTCAAATCCCGGTGCTGGCATGGTGACTCACACCAGTCTTGAGTCCCTGGCACACACACACACACACACACACAGAGAGAGAGAGAGAGAGAGAGAGAGAGAGAGAGATTGATTCACTGTGGTAGTTAGGGTTTGTATTGCTATGACAAAACACCACGACCAAGCTGCAAGTTGGGGAGGAAAGGGCTTCTTTGGCTTACACTTTTATATTGATGATTATCACTGAAGGAAGTCAGGACAGGAACTCAAACAGGACAGGAACCTGGAGGCAGGAGCTGATACAGAGGCCACGGAGGGGTGCTGCTTACTGGCTTGCTCTTCATGGCTGACTCAACCTGCTTTCTTATAAAACACAGGACCACCAGCCCAGGGATGGCCTCACCCACAATGAGCTGGACCCTCCTCCATTAATTGAAAAGGTGTTCTATAGGCCTACAGACCAATATTATGGAGTTATACCCTCTTCTCAGATGACTTTAGCTTGTGGCAAGTTGACACAGAACTACCTAACACATACACATAGATACTGATTAAAAAAAAAAAGAAAGAAAACAGATCCAAAATTTACGGGAGAAACAAGACATGTGAACTAAGTAGAAACAGAAACCGAATTTTCTTTGTTTGTAGGAGGTGCTGGCCTTGGAGCCCTGGGCTGGATATGAAAATACAGAGCCAACAAGATGACAAGCTTAAGCCCGACCTCATTAATTAAATTAAATTAAATTATACTAAATGTCCATAGTCCATAGTCAACCTAGATATAACAGATAGTTGATGCTATCCATTAACCACACAGGGCTATTTACAGTGACTTAAAATGGAACAAAAATCAATGTAATACCTCTCTGACCCGAGGCATATATGGAGTGCTGAGTGGCCACTGTGTCTGACAGAACATTCCTGGAACTTTCCTTGTCACAGAAGGACCTGCTGAGAGGGGGTCAGCCTAAGTTTTTCCCTAAACTCAAACATTCTGAGAATGGTGAAGCTGGGGTTTCTCACACATATCCAGGTGTGAGAGCGAGACATTCAAACCCAGAATAGACAGAGCGAAAGCTACGGGAAAGGAAAGTGAAAGTGATTCTTTTCTTTCTTTCTTTCTTTTTCTTTCTTTCTTTCTCTCTCTCTCTCTCTCTCTCTCTCTCTCTTTCCTTCCTTCCTTCCTTCTTTCTTTCTTTCTTCTTTGTTTTGTAAAAAAGCTTGAATGGAACCCATGAACATGGTAAATAACCAAAGATAAAGAGGAATGTTTTAAAACTGGTCGATTCATCCAGAAGGTTTAACAATAAAAGTGTTTTGTGCCGGTCTACAGCTTTGAAAACCGTGGAGCAGTCACTGCATGAATCCAGCCCCACGAAACAACAGAAAAACCTGGAGGAAACACAGGGAGCTATGGCGCTCGTGCTCCGAGCTTTATGCAGTCTGCATCAGTGATGTCTAGAAAGACAATTGTTGAATCCTGTAACTGACCCGGTAACTCTCTGAAAAGAGGCACCAGGCCTAGGTAGGGATACAGAACAGAACGCGAGGCCAACCTGGTGGAAGCTCTGGGCATGGAGATGGTGCAAGCAGGAGAGCGAAGAGCGAGGGCAGATGTTGTGGTAAATATTAAATGAAAGGTAACCTTGTATCTCCAGCTAGGGCTGACACCGGTGGGGCCGCATGGCACTGTGGAGTACTTTTACCTCAGTGGCTCCACGCTGCCCCCAAGTATTCCCAGACCCTGGCGGTCGGCGAGCCGTTCCTTGCCACACTGGTCCCTAGAGTTAGTTCCGGCATCGAAGAACCATATGGAACTAAGGATAATTTATCTCTAGTTGGTGCCTCCATGTTGCCTCTCTCTCCTTTCTGCCTCTGTTCCCGCCTCCCTTCCTTCTCGTCCAATGACAGGCCTCGTTTTCTCTCGTGTCTGCCTTCCCCTGCACAATGACATCAACCTATAGGCTGACAAAGCGGTCAGATTAGGAAGTCTGAGCAAAGAAATCTGTGAGCTCCTCACCCACTGAGGACCGAGGGTTAATATGCAAAGTGCGAGCGAGCTTGTGGAACGAGCCTCCCAAGATGATCCAGGGATCTAGGGGGCATCGCCTGGAGCTCCCAAAAGGCCAGGGAAACCTCCTGTCTGGGAGAGAACTAAGAAGGAAGGTTTGCCTGCACGGTAGAAAGATGCCACACACATCAAAATTCTAGGGCACTACACACCAATACGCACAACTTGCTGCACATTATAAGCTGCCTTGGAGGCATAGACACGACTTGGGCAACTCCAGGCCAGTAAATTCGGACAAATTCCCTGAAAAACACAAATACCAAGATTATCTCAAGAAGCCAACAGACAACCGAAGCATTCTGTACACGCAAGAAATTAGATTCAAAGTTGCAGCCTCTTCACCGGGAAAATTATAGGCTCAGGTGACCTCCTCACAGTTTCTTCCAGAATCGGTGAGAGGACGAAACACCACCAACCCTGCTTAAATGTTTTCAGAACTAAAGTGAAAGAACAATCTCTTCTTGGTGGGCTCCGTTCCAACCAGCGCTATTATTCTGACACCAAAACCCAGTGAAGACAACAAATTACAAATCTGTATCCTTTGTGAACACGTGTAGCTTTGATTTTTTTCAAATCCTATTTTTAATGATGGTCCCTAAATGCTTGAACCTTCCTTTGTAGCCCACCGCCCACGAGAGGTAATGAAAAAGAAAGGATGCGAGGTAAGTGGACCTGTTTAGAGAGGTTCCTTGAGCAGCTCCCATCTGCGTTGTCAGGAAATCTGCAGTTCAGTTCACAGATCAGCAGGCAGCCGCTGCTCGATCCACTCGCAAACCCTTCACAGATACACCGGCAGTCCAGTTCAGTAGAGTCGGGTTAGCAATGGCAATGGCACAACCTAGCAGAGACAGCTGGGCCTCAGCCTCTGCTCGAGTCAGCAGGAGGGACCTAGAGGGCACCAGGAGAAATTCTTGGCTGAGCCTCTCCCAGGGAAACAAAAATCAGCAAAGACTCGAGGACCCTGCAGCACACCACCAGAGGCTCTTTGAGTGCATTTCTCTCTGTGGCATCCCAACAAATTCAGTTCAGCTACGCAATGCGAGGTGGACCGGTACCTGCGTGTCATTAGCAAAGAATCCTCCATCATGAGTCCCTTCACACGCTTGCCTTAGCCTATCCTCCCTCCTGTGTCTGCTTCATCAAATGTTCCTTGGGGAGTTGGCTTTAGCTTTTCACACCTGTGTCCACCTTAACGACACAGTCCTTCACGTGCTTGCCACCAGCCAACCGACATTCCAAAGAACCCTTAAGTTTCCACTCCAAACATGATTCAAGATGCCTTTTGGAATCTGAGAAAACCAATCCTATTGATTATGAAAATAATAACACGCCATAGCCAAGTGGTTTTCATCTTGGGAACACAGCACCTGCTCTGTGCTGGAGAGCTCGCCAGTGAGACTGTATAAACAAAATGGAAAATAAGTAAAGAAAAACAGGAAGACCGTGGGATGTGGCTAAGACCCTACTAAAGAGAAGACTGTCTGCAAAGGGAGTAGAAGTTCCTCAAATTAATTTTTTAAAAGGTGAGGTAGCTCTGAGGGCTGAAGAGATGGGTTGGTGATTAAAAGCCCAAACCTTGACACAAGCTTGACCAAACACACAAGCTAAAGTGGAAAAGCTTCTGCACTGCAAAGGGACAGTGACAAGGCATATTCTTTGGAATAGACAGAAATATTTATTCCCATTTATCTGACAAGAAGCTATCCACAGTATACAAGGAACCCATACAGCACAGCAGAACAGGAAAAAAAAAAACAACAGAGCTTGACCTCTCTCCAAAGGAGACATCCAAACAATGCAGCAGGACTGTGTGAAGGTGCTGAACAGCACTGGCAGCCAAGGGAGCACAAATGGAAGCCATGGGGAAATACTACTTCATGTCTATTAGGGTGGATAGTCTGGGGTGTGTGTGTGTGTGTGTGTGTGTGTGTGTGTGTGTGTGTGTGCCAATGTGAGAGTGTATGCATGTGTGTGCATGTATGTGAATGTGTGTGTGTGAGAGTGCATCTGTGTGTGGGCCAGTGTATATGTGTGTGTGACTTTGTGTGTGTGAATGTGCATATGTGCATGCATGTGTGTGCATGTGTCTGTGCCAGTGTGTATGTGAGTGTGTTTGTGCATGTGCCAGCGTATGAATATCTGTATGTGTGCGTGCATGTGCACATCTGTGCATGTGTGAGTGTATGTGCATGTACATGTGCATGTGTGTGCAAAGTGTGTGTGTGTGTGCATATGCATGTACATATGCATGCATGTGCATGTAAGAGTGTGAAGAAATCGGAACCATTAAAATGCTTAGTGGTAAGGTGAAAAGGTGTAGCCACTATGGGATAGAGCATGTCTGCTCCCCAAAAATCTAAAACAGGGCTGGAGAGTTGGCACAGAGGACTCAGGTTCAATTATCAGTGCCCACGTGGAGCCCAACAATTTTCTGTGACTCCAGTTCCAGGGGATCGGATACCCTCCTCTGGCCTCTACAGGCACCATGCATACATGTAGTGCACAGACATGTGTGAAGGCAAACATCCCTACACATAAAATAAAAATAAAGCTCTCCAAAATATTAAAACTAGAATTAAGTCATGAAATTAAAACATGATCTATATATTTAATCAAGAATGCCAGGGGTAAAGGAAATAGCTCAGAGATCAAAGCTTTCTCTGTAAGCATAAGGAACAGTTTGTGTTCTCAGAACCTATAAAATTTCCAGGTAGGAGAGACCCGAGATCTAGGGCAAATTTGCTATGGAGTTTAACTCTGTCAACTACTTCTGGGTTGGACCGAGAGACCCTGCGTGTCTTAGCTACCTTTCGATTGTTGTGACCAAACACCATGGCCAGAGCAACTTATAAAGGAAAGCGTTTCACTTGGGACTAAAGATCCAGATGGTTAGAGTCCACGATCATCACGGCTGGGAGCCTGACAGCAGGCAGACAAGCATGGCGCTGCTGCAGCAGCAGCTTAGAGCTTACATGCTGAGACAACAAGCCTGAGGCAGAGAGAGACAGAGACACACAGAGAGACAAAGACAGAGATACACAGAGACAGAGAGAGACAGAGACAGAAACAGACACACACAGAGGGAGAGAAACAGTCAAAAAGGGAGAGAGAAAAAGACACACACAAAGAGACAGATGGTGAGACAGAAAGACAGAGAGAGAGAGAGAGAGAGAGAGAGAGAGAAGGAGACAGAAAAAGAGAGAGACAGAGGGAGAGAAAGAGAAACAGAGAGAAATGGAGAAACAGAGAGAGACAGAGACAGAGAGTGACAGAAAGAGCCAAAAAGGGAGAGAGCAAAAGAGACACACAGAGAGAGACAGACAGACAGAGAGAGGGGGAGATAAAAAGAGACAGAGAAATAGAGAGAAAACTGAGCCTAGTGTGGGCTTTTGAACTCTCAAAGTCCACCTCCAATGACGTCTTCCAACAAGACCACACCTCCTGATACTTCCCAAACAGTTCCACCCACTTCAGACCAAGTATCTGAGTCCATAAGCCTGTGGCAGCCATTCTCATCAAACCATTACATTGCTTCCATGACTGAAGCAGAAGAGCAGCAGAGGAGGAAGATCCTCAGAATCAAATGTGGCCTCTACAGGTAAAGTGACATGCATGTGCACCCCCACACATACAGACATGCATGCACACCACACACAGAGACACATGAACATGGAAAGAGTTAAAATCAGGATCGTCAAGCTATTACATACACATTACATACACATCACAAACACATTCCCTGGAACAGGATTCCCAATAACCAAGATGTAGAAACCTCCTGGTTATCCGCCAGCAGATGAATAAAGAAATTAAAACTTGGCACAACACACTAGGAATATTACCTAGCCTAAAAATGGAGGGAGGTGCCGAGACACGTTAAGGGTCAAGGAGTTTATGCCAGCTTTAGAAAGAAACAAAAAAGCCAGTCACGGGAACCCTGCGGGACTCCATCTATAGGAGATTTCTAAAGCAGTGGGACTTACATAATAGAGTGCTGGGTGCCAGGGACTGAGGGGTGGGAGTTGAGAGACGCCACTCAGTGCACATGACCTTTAGCTAAGCATGGAACGTTCTAGAGACCGTATTAGCGATTGCTATCTATGATGAATTATATGCTTAGGATTTATTTATGTTATGTGCTCTTACTACAATTATTATTGGGGTGCGTGCGTGTGCGTGTGTGTGTGTGTGTGTGTGTGTGTGTGTGTGTGTGTGTGTGTGTGTGTGTGAATATATAAAAGAGTGTATAAAGAACCTGGATCTCAGTGTTTTGAATAGGCAAGCTAGCCAGAGAGCCTCCAGGATCTATTTGTTCCCATGGCCTCCAGGACTAAGGTGATAGACAGGGGCTGCTAGCTTTTGTCTGAGTTCTGAGAATCTGGTTTCAGTCCCTCAGCAAGCACTTTACTGACGGATTAAGTACCGGAAGGAACCTCATTTTTGGTAACCTAAGAGTCTCATAATACTCCTGCGCGGACCACATATAGACTTCTTTCGTGCTATAGGAAACCGAGCCACCAGTTTGTTTTGCCCAATGGTTCTTTTGGTTTTGCCTAAGAGAGAACATACTCAAGAGCCATTCCTTAACAGCATCTGAAGGGTTTTCTCCCCACTCAACATAAGAGTCGCAGGTTTTCAGGGTAAATGTAATTAAGGAGGCTTCCGTTGGTGCCTTGCGAGTGTTTGTGGACTGAAACATGTATTCTTGTGGGGAGAGAATCTGAGGATGGCAGGAGAGAGATGCTTGTTAGAGGGACTGGCATCTGACTGTCATCGGCAATGCCATCCTGTCAGCCTGAGGACACACCCTCATCCTTCCCACACTTCAGGCAATGCGCATCATCCCCACCTGCTCTAGCCTTTGCCCCAATTCACACAGCTCCTGCCTCTGGGGCCCCCTTTTCTGTCCTTGCCTGTGCTTCAAGTGACTCTCGGCTTCAGGGACTTTGCATCCCAAGTGTCACAGCCTGGAATGTTCTTCCTCAGATCTTCACCAGGCTGCTGCTTCTTTGTCCTTCAGAACTCGGCTTCCGCAGTACCTTTGCAGAGGGCTTCCCTGCTGTGTAAGACAGCCTGAGTCGAGGTCTAACTGCTGTGTACACATGGTCACCTCTCTTCCCTTAGCACACCCACAGAAGGAAAATTCACCATGTGACCAAGCCAGCTCAGTCAGTCAACTGGGTCTCAAGGGAGAGTGTGAGGATTGAAAAGACAAAGACATTTAGACAACATTACAACAGGACTCCAGCCAGTGCTGAGGCTGAAGCAGGTTTATTTTTCTCCAGCCTGCTTTTATACCATTGTAGGTACATCCAAAAACACATGGTCAGCTCTTAGATCAAAGACAAAGTAATCAAGCGAAGTAGCAAACAAGATGACCCCACAAGATAGTAATCCAGCAAAGTGGTAAGCCAAAGGATCACACAAGGTAATACTTAAGTAAAGCAGTTACCAAGGAGATCACATAAGGTAATAATTCAGCAAAGCAGTAAACAAAGCCCCCGCGGTCAGTGTTTCTGATATTCTTATCTGAGCCTACTTCGTTGTCCGAGCCCAGTGACAAATGCCAAATTCCTAAAAGCAGCATCAAAGGCTCTCAACAACCATGATGCTTTGTTTCCCTTACAAGTGTCTCTTTAGCCTCAGGTGATGTCTGCCTAGCACAGTTCTAGAATGCTTGCCAGCTGACAGAACACAAGACTGGGTGGGAAGATCTTCCCTCCAGACAGTGCTCATTCTGTCTCTGATGGTCTCCATTGGCCTCCACCTGACCAATTTTTAAAGCTTATTTTTCCCATCTCAAAAGTGGTAGAGGGGCACCATTTTCCACAGGCCTGATTTGCATAGAGGCATTGTTCTTTAATCCCTGATGGTATCTTCGGTACTGTCATAAATTATTGAAACATCAGTAACAATCAGCTCAGAGAGTTCCTGTCTAGATGGAGCTTTCAAGCCAGCAGGATGCACAGGGCAAGAGGCAGGTGCACAGCTTTGCCTTCTGGGGACTTCAAGGTCACTATCAACACATGAGGTCGTGGCTCCTTGTGTTTATGGCTTACATCAGCTTAGTGATGCTTGGCTGAACTCTGAGCAAGTACCAACAACTCAGCTCCCCTCTTCCCAAGTCTGCCTTGTCTAGAATTTCCCATGACCACTCAGCACCAATCAAGCCCGGGAAAAGTGATGGTAGTGTTGGGGGTGTCCTTCCTGCAAAATGTCCTTTCATCTCTGCTCACACCCTATTGACTGAAACCTAGTCGCATGGCCAGGAAGAGCTGCAAAGGAGTCTGGGAAGTGAATTCCTCTTCCAAGATGCCATGTAAGGATGTCACCAATCAAGGCGATTCACTCCAACAGGAGCTGTGAGAGAGACTGGAGGGGACTTCCATCACCCTGTCAACCATGTAAGATGCCTCAGTTGGAACACATTTGAATGACAAGCTAGTATAGGTAGGTTTGTTTAAAAGACACATAAAATACACTTGTTCACGTTTTGCTGCCAGTCTGTGCTTTCTTGGCAAAACGAGTGTGGCAAAATCATCGAATAGCCTTGTGGCTCACATGGCACCAAACTCACTTCACATTGACCAATCAGATGTCTGACGTCATGACCTGCTCTCTCTAAGTTTATCTGACCCCTAGGACACAAGTGCAGAAGTCTGAAAGTCCACTGATCCACAGATCTAATACGTCAATAACAGAGATGGACATGGAAGCAAGAATCAGTAATCAAGGGCTTTCTCTTTAATACAATGTGGATGCCCTAGTTAGGGTTACTATAACTGTGATAAAACACCATGACCAAAGCAAATTGTGGAGGAAAGAGTTTATTTGTCTCACACTTGATGTGTTTTCATGATCAAAGGAAGTCAGGGGAGCTGATACAGAGACCACGGAGGGGTGCTGCTTACTGGCTTGCTCCCCATAGCTTGCCAAGCCTGTTTTCTTATAGAAGCCAGAACCACCAGTTCCAGTAGACCCATCTACAATAGGCTCAGTCCTCCCACAGCAATCAGTAATTAAGAAAATGCCCTACAGGCTTACCTAGAGACCAATCTTAAAGAGGCCTATTCTCAGTTGAGGCTCCCTCCTCTACAGTGACTCCAACTTATGTCAAGCTGACATAAAACTGTCCTGGATAGAGGAATTCACTTTTTCCTCTATATTAGCCCCCTCTGTGTTTACAATAGCTAGCTCAGAGTACTATCTGCCCAGTGTCCATATTACTGAGCCCAGCTCTAACTAGATCTTCTGGCCTTTTCTCCCATGGAAAGTTACTCATCATCAGACACACAATGGTACCATAGTACCAGGAAAGGAGCTGCTTTAGAGGGTGTATGTGAGGGGTGAGGTCTAAGGGGCACCTATGGGCAAACACCAACTTCATCATGCTAAAAGCCCCTTTGGTTCTTGGCTCATGTAAGGGACAGACGTAGCACAGGCAAACAGACCCAGCTCACATAGTTATGCTCCCAACATGTTTCATGAGTACTGACCATCCTAGGATAGAATCAAAGCTTAGTTTTCAGGGTCAAAAATGTGTATGCCTCAAAGCCAACCACTGAACTGAGAATGGGGTCCCCAGTGGAGGAGTTAGAGAAAGGATTGAAGGCGCTGAAGGGATTTGCGACCCCATAAGAATGACAATGCCAACCAACCAGAGCTCCCAGGGACTAAACCACCATACAAAGACATGGACACATGGACAGACCCATGGCTCCAGCTGCATATGTAGCAGAGGATGGCCTTGTTGGCCATCAATGGGAAGAGAAGTCCTTGGTCCTGACAAGGCTCAATATCCCAGTATAGGGGAATGTCAGGGTGGGGAGGTGGGAAGGGGTGGGTGAATGGGTGGGAGAGCACCCTCATAGAAGAAGGGGGTGGGGGAATGGGATAGAGGGTTTATGGATGGGAAACTGGGAAAGGGAATGACATCTGAAATGTAAATTAGAAAATCCAATAAAAAATGTGTATGCCTCAGAACCTACTTTCCTATGGATTTCTGAGTTGATTAATTTCTGTTGCTGTGACATAATGCCATGACCAAAGGAGACTTATGGGAAAGGGGGTTTATTTTAGCTTACAGTTCCAGAGATATAGTATTCTGTTCACTGAGGTTAGGAAAGAAAGACAACAGTTAGGGGAAACATGGGACAGGAGACTGAAGCTGGCTGGTCATATTTTCATCCCCACAGGAAGCAGAAAGAGGACAAGTGGGCAGGGCTGTAAACCCTCTATGCCTGTCTTCAGTGATGTATTCCCTCTAACCAGTTCCTATTTCTTACAGGTTCTGTAACCTTCCCAAACAGTACCACCAACTGGAGACCAACTGTTTACATAGAATGAGGTAAGCAAATGGGGGCCATATCTCATTTTAACTGCCTTGAGCCCTTTAATCTATAGCACAACAAAAAGAGCACCTTGATAGAACTCAAAACTAAACGGAAGCTCCCTTCATACATGACAGCTACAACTGAAAACTCAAAACTCTTCCCAGCAATTGAGTAAAACTGGGAGGAGAGACCGTCCCATATAAAGCCTAGACCAGGGAGCCACTCCCTCTCCGGAGGCCCGATGCTCATGCCTCTTTCCAGGCAACTGAAGGGGATCAGAAGGTGGAACTCCACAGGAAGCATGTGCTCTAAGAAGCCTTTTTCTCTCTGGGATTGATGCTCTCTTCTTCCACTGTGATGGTCAGCCTTAATTGTCAATATAACTGGGCCTCGAATCACCTGGGAGACAAGCCGCTAGTACATGTATGAAGGAATATCTAGATTAGGTTGAAATAAGAAGATGGGTCCACTGTGAGTGGCATGATTCACTGGGATGGGATTGAACTGGATAAGTGAACTTAACTCAGTTGTTCATCATAGTTCTCTTCTTAGTTGGATATGCAATGTGACCGACCCAACTGAAACCTTGAGTTCATGCAGCCTTGACTTCCCCACCATGATAGACTACACCCTCCAAAATAGATCCAGAATATTCTACTGGAGCAACAAAAAAGTAACCAAGGCACCCACACAGAGAGACACTTCACCACCCAGGGCCCCATCAGGACCCACGTGAGCTCCATCAGTACCTGTCACACCAAGTAGCCAAATACCACAGATGGCCGAGCATTTAGCTATTGTTGGAAGTCTTTGGAAGCAGCCGGAACCTACGTACAAAAATGAAAACAGGAGATGATTTAAATAGGAACTCTAGTCTCCTATCGCAATAGACAAAATGTCCCGGGCTCTAAATATTACTCATGATGGCATACACCGGAAAAAGCTCATCTCGGGCGATTAAAGACAATCAACAGATACTCACATGAGATGTATCAGATGTTGGAGTTATCTGGCAAGAATTTCAGAGCCACCAACTCCACTGCCAACAATTAGACTCCTTGGAAATACACAAAAATATAATCTCATCGGGAAGGTGCTTTTTAGAAAAATCAAATGGGAAGCCAGTGTTATAGCTCCTCCATAGAACATGTTCTGGGCATGTTCAAGAGGTGACTTTTGTTTGAGAACTTGTGGTTGTCAGCAAAAGTCAGGATTCTGCAAGAACTCCGCTCATGGGTAACCTCCTCTACTAGATTCCACTCTGAACTGTTCCGTGACCCAGCAATGCCCCTCCAGGAGCAAGCTTCTGGCATGTATATCTTCAGGGAGTCCAGTCAAACCACATCCAAACCACAAGATAAACTCTGTGACACAGGCTCACTGTTTTCCTGTGGGTTTAAGAAGAGCTGATCAAAACACTTGTCTTAGTGCTTCTATTCCTGCACAAACATCATGACCAAGAAGCAAGTTGGGGAGGAAAGGGTTTATTCAGCTTACACTTCCACATTGCTGTTCATCACCAAAGGAAGTCAGGACTGGAACTCAAGCAGGTCAGGAAGCAGGAGCTGAAGCAGAGGCCATGGAAGGGTGCTGCTTACTGGCTTGCTCCCCTGGCTTGCTCAGCTTGCTTTCTTATAGAACCCAGGACCACCACCGAGGGATGGCACCACCCACAATGGACTGGGTCCTCTCGAAAATGCCTTACTGCTCGGTCTCATGGATGCATTTCCTCAACTGAGGCTCCTTTCTCTGTGATAACTCCAGCTCGTGCCAAGTTGGCACACAAAACCAGACAGTACAACACTCTTCTCTTAGACTGCCTACAAATAACTGTGCTATCATAGGGGAGCCTTGCTTTTCAGGAGTTCAGCAGTGCCAATCCTCTGATAGGTACCAGGGACCACCATGCTCATTCCCATATCCCAATGTGTCGGTCAGGGTGGGGATGATGAGAGAGTAGTCATGACATCAAGAGGTGACCTTTTGGTAAGACCCTATTGCTGAAGACACCACACACTTTATAGGATATGGAAAAGTCAGGCTGAAACTAGTCTGGGAGATTCTCCCCTGCTGGTGTGTGTTCACCGTATTAGAGGGTACTGTGCTATCTGCTAGAGGAGAACATTCATCAGTAGTCTCACCCAGCTGTGGACCCTGCATGGTACCATGTTCATTTGCCAGGTGAGATGTGTCCAGTGATGTAGTAGTGGCATAGCCGTTTAGGGGGACCCAGCGTATGCTGAGTGGATCCTAGGCCTAGTACTAGCCTTGGCACTGGAATAGGGAGATTTACAACTGGTGTTTTGCCAAACAGATGTTATCTCAAACTCTCTTTCTCTCTCTCTCTCTCTCTCTCTCTCTCTCTCTCTCTCTCTCACACACACACACACACACACATACACACACACATACACATACACACACACACACACAAACACACACGGGGGGGAGGGAAGAGAGATGGAGGAAGAGAGATGGGAATAGTATAGGGATAGTATAGGTATAGGTATGGGTATAGTATAGATATGGTTACAGGTTTAGGTATAGGTTTAGGTTCAGGTATATGTATAGGTATGGGTAGGTGTAGGTGTAGGTGTAGATAGGTATAGCTGTTAGTGTAGTTATAAGTGTAGCTGTAGGTGTAGTTGTAGGTGTAGCTGTAGGTATATCTGTAGGTGTAGCGTAGCTGTAGTAGCTGTAGGTGTAGCTGTAGGTGTAGCCATAGGTGTAGGTGTAGCTGTAGGTGTAGCTGTAGGTGTAGCCATAGGTGTAGGTGGTAGGTGTAGCTGTAGTAGGTGTAGGTGTAGCAATAGGTGTAGGTGTAGATAGGTGTAGCTGTAGGTGTAACCGTAGGTGTAGGTGTAGCTGTAGGTGTAACCGTAGGTGTAGGTGTAGCTGTAGGTGTAACTGTAGGTGTAGGTGTAGGTGTACATATATTGCTGGTTTGCATAGCTCTTCATACCAGGGTACAGCTGGCATGGAATCTTTTGCTCAGCCTGTTGGGAGTGAAAGGTCTCTTGGCACTCCGGCAAGGTCAGAATGACCAAAATGTTACACACACACCCCCCGGGGGAAACCAGAGCAAGGCAGGCTACCACTGCTGCCCCAGAGTCCCTGGCAGGCAGCAAGATGCAGCAGGCACCTAGGAGCCGAAATCAGGCCACTGAGCAGGAAGTGGCTGAGGACAAGTGCACGTACTCAGCTGGTTGGGCCGGGTCAAAGTCCAGTGATGAAAGCTTCGGGAGAGAAAGCTCTTCTCTGGAGTGTTACAGCTCGATAAGACAGGCACTCTCAGAGGATCCCTGGTGAAATAACTCATGCATTTTAACCCTCGTGGATAGGACCTTATAAACATTTGGGGGTGGGGTGGGATCTAGAGGCAGATGCTATCTATTGACTCAGTCTGGAATATTAGGGATTAGGATCTGCATGTGGAAGGACTTCAGGTGTTGTCTGTATGTGACCGATTGTCACAGTCCTCTCAATGGGTGTTGTGGTCACGTGTGCCAAGGCAGGACCCTGGTCAGGAGTAGATGTCAACATCCACTGTTCTCAGTTATGAGAATGGCCTGGGGATTGTTTCTGAATCTGCCTGACTTTACCTGTTTTCTCCCTGGTTGCACGGTCTACTACCCCAGAATATACGGTATGTATATGTATATGTGTATATGCATTTATATATATGCGTATATATATGTGTGTGGTGTGTGTGTATGTGTGTATGTGTGTGGTGTGTGTATGTGTGTATGTGTGTGTGTATGGTGTGTGTGTATGTGTGTATGTGTGTGTGTATGGTGTGTGTGTATGTGTGTATGGTGTGTGTACCGTGTGTGTATAAGTGTGTGTGTACGATGTGTGTATATGTGTGTGTGGTGTGTATGTGTGTGGTGTGTGTGGTGTGTGTGTATGATGTATGTGTGTATGGTGCGTGTGTGTGTGTGTGTATGGTGTGTGTATATATGGTGTGTGTGTGTATGGCATGTGTGTATGGTGTGTGTGTATGGTGTGTGTGCATGGTGTATGTGTAGTGTGTATGTGTGTGGTGTGTGTATGTGTATGGGGTGTGTGTGTGTGTGTGTGTATGGTGTATGTGTAGTGTGTATGTGTATGGTGTGTGTGTGTGTATGGTGTATGTGTAGTGTGTATGTGTGTGGTGTGTGTATGTGTATGGGGTGTGTGTGTGTATGGTGTATGTGTAGTGTGTATGTGTATGGTGTGTGTGTGTGTATATGGGGTGTGTGTGTGTGTGTGTGTGTGTGTCTATACCCACAGATTAATGCAGCTCTAAACCTTGATTGGTGATGCTTCATTTTCAGAACCATTAAAGCACACACACATAACTGGTCAAACTGTTGCAAACAAGTGCCTGCTCAGAACTCAGCCCCAAGCAGCATGTAATGGTTATTCCTTGTTGTCAACTTGACTATATCTGGAATGAACTACAATCCAGAATTGGAGGGCTCATTTGTGATCCAGATCTTGAGGCTGGAAGACATATGTTTCTGACCTGGATCTTGGCGTGGAGATCTTGAGGCATAGTGGCTATGAATCCTAGGAGACTGTGACAAGGAGATCTCTGAGTTCAAGGTCAGCCTGGGACAAAACAAGTCCCAGTTCCAGGCGTGGTGGTACACACCTTTACCATACCTTCTGCTGGAGACCTACATAAGGACATTGGAAGAAGGAAGATGCTCTCTTCCTCACCTGCTTGCATTTACTTGCCAGCACATCTGTTGGAACCTACTTCTACAGAAGAGCAGCAGAAACAACTAGTCTCATGGGACTGAGCAACTACTAGATTCTTGGACTTCCATTCACAGCTGACCATTGTCGGGTTAGTTGGACGACAGACTCTAAGTCATCACAACAAATTCCCTTAACATATACATCCCATAGGTTCTGTGACTCTAGAGAACCCTAACACACAGCATCTCCACATTGATCCTTCCAAAGCTAAGGGAACTCACCACAGATGAGAGGGAGGGTGGAGAGGAGAACCAAGACATGCTGTTCACTGCACATGACCGTAAACACATCACAGCTACGGCTACCTGCACCAGACACAAAACAAAGAAGTGAGAGCAGGAGAGAGTGACTGGCGGCGACTATTATCACAAAACGTTACATTCAAAAATGAAAGCGACACACAACGGGCCGTCTCCCACCAAGCTCTGAGGCATCACAGGTACTCCCTAACACTACAGATCCAACGGAAATAACGGTAGGCTCGTCTCAACATCCAGAGAGGGGCTGGGTGGGGCGGATCATCAGTGAGCTTGGGGGTCTCGTGTGGTCGAAGGTGAGAACTGGAAGTTAGTGGCTGCTGGGCCCGGAGTCACAGGCCTGTGGACAGTGTGAAGTGGCTAGCAGAAGCTACCTTCAGCCTGGTGGTGCAGGGTAGGGATCAGATCTACAGGGAACTAGACTCCAAGAACTTATGAGGACAATCCCTCTTCCACATACTCCTGAGCAACTTTAAGGATCAGCGCACACAAATTGAGCCTTCCAGGCCAGGGCTGATTCTTATTTTGCAGCCAAAGAACTCTTGCCTGAAGCCAGTTCAACAGCTCCCTTGGGTCCAGGCCTGTGTGGATTTCCTCTGCTTCCCAGAGATGTCTCCTCAGGCTCCAGCCATGGCCTGTTCAAAATGAAGTCCCCTTCATCTCAGACTTCTGGGCCTCGGGGTTTTCTTTCCCACTATGTCATTTGCCAGAGAATCAGAAATGGATGAACATTTCCCCACCCAGAGACGGGGGCTGCCTGGCCCATGGAGTTCCACTTTTCAGAGGTTTTAGTGAGTGTTCGTGTGCAGGTCTTAAATGACCCAAAGCCAAGCAACTACAAGAGTCATGTTTAAGGCTGACACTGGAGCAGTTTGTCCTGAAGAGAAATGGTTATGCCTGGTGTGTGAGCAAAATTCAGTCTCATGCAACTCAGTCTTTGGAGCAGGATTCCCACAGAATGTGTCCCTCGGGGTGACTCCTGCACCGGTTAATTTGCTCATTCACACCCTTCTATACACTGTGATTTTCTGTTTCTTAGGAAGCTGAAGGAGGCACATCGTTTCTACTGACCCTAGGAATTTATCCAAAATATTTTGACAGCTTCACTTATTCAAGGATTCCTATTGGTTTTACAACAAACCAAACAAAATTTACACATACACACACACACACACACACACACACACACACACACACACACAGAGAGAGAGAGAGAGAGAGAGAGAGAGAGAGAGAGTGTTAACATTCAATAAACTACATGCTTTACTCCCAGGAGCAGCCTTCACTTATGGTCTGTTCTGTGATGGCTTGCATGTGCTTGGCCCAGGGAGTGGCACTATTAGAAGGCGTGGCCTTGTTGGAGTGGGTGTGTCACTGTGGATGTGGGCTTTAAGACCCCAATCCCAGCTGCATGGAAGCCAGTCTTCCACTAGGAGCCTTCAGATGAAGTTGTTGAACTCAGCTCTGCCCATACGATGTCTGTCTGGATGCTGCCATGCTTCCTGCCATGATGATAATGGACTGAACCTCTGAACCTGTAACAGCCCCAATTATGTGTTGTCTTTATAAGAGTTGCTGTGGCCATGGTGTCTGTTCACAGCCGTAAAACCCTAAGACATGTTGTGATTTATAATTTTTCTGTTTTCAGTGTGCCTTATTCAAATAGGACATATTGTAGTTTTAACAGGACACCAGGTTCTGGTAGATAATCCTGGTGTAAAGACGAACTTCGTGTTTTTTGTTTTTTTAATCTCTCAGTACTTCTAAGACTTCTCACAGCACCATATGGGCTGCATTTATCACCTATTCCATCCCTTGATGAATTTTTTTTATCTGATAATCACCAAGTTTCAGAGCTGGAGATATCAGATGCTCAGTCGGTTTAGAGCAACTAATACTGTTTGCATAGGACCTGGGTTCAGTTCCCACACCTCATATCAGGTAGCTCATGACTACCTGTAATTCCAGCTCTGGGGATCCGACACCATCTTCTGTCTGCCACAGACACCCTCACACAGATACACACATAAACGTAAAAATAATCCTTTTAAACATTCAGAGAGGTGACTTACCATGAAGTAAACAGAAAGAACTGTGTTATTCAAGACTGTTTCATTTTCATTACTAATCATCCTGGCATCTCTACTAGTCTGAGTCCTGGCGACAGTGCCACATCCTGGTTGTTTTGCCACAACTGGCAGTTCCATTTGCTGCCTCACTTCGTTGGGATGGCTACCACTTGCTTAACTGCTGTGGGGCTGTTGAACACCTGACTTAATTAAGAACAAAGAAAGGCTATAAACCCTAGCTACAAAGGCGAAGTGGCTCTGGAAGAGTCTGAATTCACTGGGAGGACAACCTTTGAGTCCTGCTCTGTGCAGTGTACAGCCACAACAGCAGTGGTTTCAATGGGGCTGACAGGAAACTCTGAATGACTCAGCCATCTCCCCAGTCCAACAGAAAACTCAGCACAGCACAAGCAATAACTAAGGTTCACTATACCAGGATATTAGTGCCAATGTAGAGTGTTGCTTAGGTGTCTGACCCAGCAGCTCAAGTAACATCAGAGTGCTCTCTCACTGCCGTTCAGTCAAAATATGGCGGTCACTGTTTTCAGGAGAGCCATGTGGAAAGAAATGTCTATACCTCTGTCTATGAATGAGAAAACCTTTTCAAGCAAATATTTCCTCAGAGTGAGTCATTCACAATTCACCCCATAACTTCTCTCATACCTCCTCCTCCCCTCCTCCCATAATCCTCCCACAATCTTCCTCCCACTCTTCCTTCTCTCACACCTCTTCCTCCCAATCCTCCCACACCTCTTCCTCCCAATCCTCCCACACCTCCTCTTCCCACTCCTCCCACACCTCCCATATTTATTCCTCCCATTCCTCCCATATTAACTCCTCCCACTCCTCCCACACCTCCTCTTCCCACTCCTCCCACACCCCCTCCCACACTTCTTCCCATATCTCTGCTGTCCATTCTCCACACAGTCACAGGAGAGAGCCTTGTGAAGCTCTCCAGTAACTTCCAGTGGAAGTGAAAGAAGAACTGAACCTTGTTTGGTGATTGTCACGACTCCTCTGGGCCTTGGCCATGCTCTATTTCCTTTGTGACTACTTTTCCCCAAACCCCGGTCATTGTCCTCCAGATGCACTGACTCTGTCTCTCCACACCCAAGTTTCAGAGTCTTTGTCCTTACTGTCATCTCCTCCCAGTCTGCTGTTCCTCACTGTGTGTTTGGCTGCCTCCTCATCGCTAATCTTAGCTCCTATCCATAACCTTCCCAGACAGCCTAAATCAACGGGTATGTGGTACTGTGGTCACTCACGCACATGCCAAAGAAGAAATGAATGAAGGGGATATGAGTGTTGATATGTTATAGATGTTATTATCTTAACACAGTCCTGATGCTATGACAAAAATATCTTAGCTGAGGTCATTTATAAGTAACAGACATTTCTCTCAGTTTTAGAGGCCAATACAGAATCAGATTCAGTATCTGGGTTGGCCCGGCTTATAGATGGCTCATTCTCTGGAACCTTCCATGAGGGGGGAGGGGAAGGGCTCCCTTGCTCCTCTTTTACAGGGGTGCTGCGTTAGTTGATTTTTTTTTTCTTTTCTTTTTTTCAGAGCTGTGGACTGAACCCAGGACCTTGCGCTTGCTAGGCAAGCGCTCTACCACTGAGCTAGATCCCCAACCCCGTTAGTTGATTTTTTTACTGTTGTGGTAAAATACCCTGGAAAAGCCATGTTAAGAAAGGGCTCTGACGGGGGCTGGAGAGATAGCGCAGAGGTTAAGAGCACTGACTGCTCTTCCAGAGGTCCTGAGTTCAATTCCCAGCAACCACATGGTGGCTCACAACCATCTGTAATGGGATCCGATGCCCTCTTCTGGTGTGTCTGAAGACAGCTGCAGTATAGTTATATATAATAAATAAATAAATCTTTTAAAAAAAAGGAAAGAAAGGGTTTGACGAGGAAGTGATGTCAGCAGGAGTTGGAGATGGCGGGTCTCCTTGATCAGTAGCTAGGAAGCTGGGAGCACTGGGCGCAGGTGTTCATTCAGCTTGTTCTCTTCCTTTTTCAGGTCCTCAGCCCACAGAAGTGATGCCACCCACATTAGGATGGGTCTTCTCATCTTGTGGATCTTAAACCAACCCTTACAGGTCTTACCATAATCAAGGCAACTCCCCACAGGTGTGCCAAGGGGCTAAGCTAAAGTAGATAATGCACACAGGTGTGCCTGGAGGCTTGTCTTCTAGGTGCTTCTAGATCCTGTCAGGTTGATAGCCAATATTAACCATCACAGCCACTAATCCTACTTAGAGACCAGAATGTTTATGACCTAGTCACCCTCTCAAGATTCTACCAATCAATACTACCCACCAATCAATACTATCCACTAATTAATACTATCCACCAATCAATAATGCCCACCAATCAATACTATCCACTAATTAATACTATCCACCAATCAATACTATCTACCAATTAATGCTATCCACTAAGCAATACTACCCACTATTCAATATTGCCCACCAATTAATACTATCCACCATTCAATATTGCCCACCAATTAATACTATCCACCAATTAATTCTATCCACCAATCAATATTGCTCACCAATCAATGCCATCTCCCTGGTGATCCCAGATTGAACACATGAATTTGGAGAAAACAGTACTCAGAGCACAATAGCTTTAGACCTTTGTTTCAAAACCAGATATTTTAAGAATCAAAATGGTCTCTTTATAAATATACTATCTTGCAGGAGTAAACCAGGACGATACAAAAACGGAAATTAAAGTCCCCCAAGTTAGAATTAATTATGAATATGACATCTCCTTTCTCTGCTAGACAATAAGCAACACACAGCACATTGAGTATATAATGAGAACATCACATGACCAAGGAGTATATTTGCTAATTTTTCTTGTTCCTGTGGCAGAATTCTTACTAAAGCCCCTTAAGAATGTAAAGGTTTAATTTGCTCAGTAAGAAATACAGTCTGTCACTGCAGGGAAGGCATTTTGGCAAGTGTGCAAGGTGGTTGGCCACACCTGTCTGCAGATGCAGAGAATGGACAGGAAGTTAGGAAGAACTACAAAACCTCAGGGCCCGCCTCCCGCGACCCACTTCCTCCAGCCTGGATCTACTTCCTGAGGGTTCCGCCATCTTGTACAACAGCGCCACCAACTGGGGAACAGTATTTTAACCCATGGGCCTGTGAGGTGCATTTCAACATGCTAACCACAGCAAGTAATATGTTATATTTCCTACCATGAACTAAACGGAAGTAGGTAAAGTCTCACAGGGCAGAACCAGGGAAGGGCACAGCACTGTCATGTTGTTGAGGTAAATACTGCACTGTTCATTGTTCTACTCGAGGTCATTCTAAGATTTCCTGTATGGTGCTTTCGATCTTTTAACTTTATTATTGAGGTTTTATTTATTTATTTTTACATCCTGGGCTGCGGTTTCTCCTCCCATCTCTCTCTCCCACCCCCTCCCCCATCCACTCCTTCTCTTGTTTTTCTTCAAAAAATGGCAGGCCTCCTGCGGTGACCAACCAGCCATGGCATGTCCAGTTGCAGTGAGAATAGTCACCTCCTCTCCTATTAAGGCTGGACTGGGCAACCCAGTAGGAGGAAAAGGGTCCCAAAGGCAGGCCACACGGTCAGAGACAGCCGCACTCCCCTGTTAGGAGTCCTACATGAAGACCAAGCTGCACAATTGTTACATACGTGCAGAGAGCCTAGGTCCATCCCATGCAGGCTTCTTGTTTAGCATTTCAGTTCCTGTGAGTCCCTAGCAGCCCAGCTAAGTTGATTCTGTGGGCAATTTTCTTGTGATGTCCTCAACCCCTTTGGCTCCTACAAACTTTCCTTCTCTTCAGCAGGATTCCCCAAGCTCTGCCTAATATTCGGCTGTGGGTCTCCACGTCTGTTTCCACCAGTCACTGGGCGAAGCTTCTCTGATGACAATTGGGATCTGTGATTTAATTCTGCTGTTGCAGGTGAGGGATCCTGGGAATCTCCGCCAAATCTTACGTGGATTTTGAAATTTATTTTTAAGTCTGTTTTAGTCAGGGTTCTCTAGAGTCACGGAACTTATAGAATATCTCTCCATATTAAGGGGATTTACTGGAATGACTTACAGTCTGCAGTCCAACTAACCCAACAATGGGCAGCTGTGAGCAATCTAGTAGTTGCTCAGTCCCATGAGGCTGGTCTTCTGTCTAAGCTGGAATCCTGAAGAAATAGGTTCCATCAGACACGCTGGCAAGCAGTCAAAGAATGAACCTTCCTTCTTCCATTGTCCTTATGTAGGCCTCCAGCAGAAGGTGTGGCCCAGATAAAAGGTGTGCCTGGACTTGAAACCTGCTCTGTTCTAGGCTGGCCTTGATCTCAAAGATCTGCTCGCCTCTGTCTCCTGGGATTAAAGGTGTGTACTACCTTAGCTGGGCCTAAGCTTTTCATGGCCACTATGCCTCAAGATCTGGATCAAAAGCATGTGTCTTCCAGCCTCAAGATCTGGATCACAGGTGTGCCCTCTATTTCTGGATTGTAGTTCATTCTGGATGTCGTCAAGTTGACTACCAGGAATAGCCATCGCAAAGCCTATATTTGAAACATTTCAGTCACAATCACCATGAACCTAACTTCAGATTTCCTTTAGGAATCAGCCATGTCTGTCAGCCTCTCCCCACGGGCAAGTCCCCAGTTGGCTATATCTTGTCCTTTGCCCTTCTAATGAGCAGACAGAAGTGAAGCAAGAGAGGAAAAGTAGCCATTGCCCAGGTGTCATCGATGCTGACTGAGAGAAGCAAAGTCTTCCATGGTTCCCCAAAACACTGCAGCGTTGGGGCTTTAAATCAGTATCTTCCAGTTCATGAGCACCCATCAGCCATTTGGTCATTAAAGCTATAATATATAATATATAATATATAATATACAATATACAATATACAATTATAATATACATACATATATATGTGAATAGAACGGAAGTCATCAGGATGTTAAATATGGCTTTGGGAGACTCGTGTTATTAATGGCCGCCTGTGTATAATGAACCAGTATTTACTATGGATCTCTTACAGTAGAAGGAGGAGAAGAACTGAAATCCTAAAAGGTTTAGAAATAAGCCTTTTGGGGATGGAGGGGAGGTAGAAGTTTAGGAGGAACATCACTTGCCTGTCATATGTGAAGCTGAGGGTTTGATTCCCCCAGCCCTGTAAAAAATAAAAATGAAGATGGGGGCTGGCTGTGCAGTTCAGTCAGTAGATTTACTCAACACTCACCGGCTTGACCTCTGTCACGGTGTCAACCATGGTCGTGGCAAATGCCTGTGATCTAGTTCCCAGGAGAGGGAAGGAGAAAGACCAGAAGTCAAGGGTCATTCTGAGCTACTCATCAAACTCAGGGCCAGCCTGGTGTACATGAGATCCTGCATTACAAACAAACAAGCCGACAGTTTGACAGAGAGGATTCTGGCAGACTTCCCACTCCCCTCGTTCTCCACAATGTGTTAGTCTTACACAGCTTATTCCTTCCTAATAATGAGAGGACAGAGATGGTCCAGACGCCCAGTCTGTCTTCCTGAGGTTCTTCTCTTCACGAAACGCACTTGTCACTTAGCTTGTTCCGAATTCAGCTGGCAGTCCTCACCGTGCGCATTAGTGAACAGGCAAGCAGTGACCCTGCTCACCGGCTCACTCCTTTTCCTTCTCAGTCACTCGCTTGGCAAGATGCTAATGTAAAAAGGCGTGGCTGGGGCTGGGTGTTGGCATGGACCTTTGTGCCATCCACCCATGCCTCCTTCAATGCAGATTGCTGAAGTGACGTAGCTCCATTCGTGGAGATAAATCAAAGAGCGTGGGTAAAGGGGTCCCTGACAGGAACATGGGTGACCTTACAGCACTTACACTGGAAAACCAGTATCCAGCACTGGTTGATGGCTTCACCACAGCTGTATAGATCCCCCACCTCCATATACTCTACCTCCTTCCTGAGACCCTGTGGCCACATGCAATTCGGGCAAAATGACATATAAATGTCTGGTGAGAGGGATTGGATACTCAGGTGAGGGTTCAAAGACGCTCTAAGTGCTCTCTTGCAATGAAGAGTGCCAACAGGACAAAGGCCCAGCTGTAATGGCCTTGTGTGAGCAGACGCAGCTGAGTGTGTGAAGATGGTGCCCATTTGGTTGGAGGATGGTGTTGTGCAGTAGTTGTTTATCCAAGGACTTGTTAAAGCACGAGGAAGTTGAATAACATAGCATCCGTACCCATGTAGCAAGGGTACTGTTACCTTGTTCCTTTTGAATTCAGATAAGAAGTCTGAGACTTGTATTCACACATAGAGAAATCGAGTCCTGGACCCACTGTTTGTTATGCAGACCAGCCTCGTCAGATCTCACTGCATATGTCAATCAGAGGTCTTGATAACCCAGAGGCTAATGCAGTAGAAACGCAGTGGGGCACCAGGCTCAACATGTCAGCAAGCTCCTGCTAATGCAGCTAGCCCATGGACTACCCTTGAGTGGTGGTGATGTTGGCAAAGCTGTTTAAATACCTCAGTCCATCCTCTCCTCTGGAGCAAAGCAGATTACAGAGTGGAAAGGAGGCCTGTGATTGGCTCTGTGACTGTAGCCAGTGTGTGGGTTGTTTTATTCTCAGTTGAGAAGGTGTTGAGAGACGGGGACACTAAGGCTAGTATGGCTCTTCGAGTGACCAAGTTCCTTAACCCTTCCTGATCTCCCACCTCTTATAAAAGGATCTTTGCCCACCCTATCGATGTCAGTATACAACAGACTTAGGTCATGTGGCACCTTTGGGAGCTGAGGTCTATGGCAAGGTGACAGTTGTAGCTGTGCACACTGCTTCCCTGAGCAAAGCTGAGTAGCAAGGAAGAAGAGAGAAATGGCTACCCAGGTCTCCTGTAGCAGGGACTAATGCAAACATCTACTTTATGTTCTTACAATGGCGCTTAATGAGGCACCCAGCATAGGACCTGCCACAGAGTCTTGATTACATCCCTTCAGGAGCTGCCCGCCTTCAGTGTCACTTCTCCCTGTCGTTTAAAAGATCTCTTAGTACATTGGCTTCTGTCCTTCAGAGTTCCAGGTTCACTCAGCTCACCTAATCAAAAGAAAAATGTGGTCTCCCTGGCTTCTGCCTCAGTCCTCTGCCAGCTTGCAGGCTTCACCATCCACCACTGTGACAACTGCAGGCTCTTACTGGGGTGAAGTGTCTGTTTCTCCCCTTGATCTGAACTCTCAAAAGTAGAATGCCACTTCACGTCAGCTGCTGATTTCAGCAGCATCCTCTGCATTCATCCCACTGAAACTCGCGTGCAGAGCCTCCTGCTAATCACAAGGTTTGACAAACGTGGGTGGTTGCTGGTTAGGCTTGAACCCATGTCCCTTTTCCTGGCTATGCCCCTGCCTCATTAAGCTTGGACCCGCACTTAATCATTTTGCTTCTTCTTCTTCTTCCTTCAGTACATCTCTCACACAGCCAGCCCTAACCATACCTCTGTCCACATGATCCAGGAGCCTACAATAGAGGTGGGACAACTCTTACGATTAGGGCTGGCTTCCGGTTCAGAGGTTCAGTCCATTGTCTTCATGGCAGGAAGCATGGCAGCATGCAGGCAGAAAAGGTGCTAGAGAGGTAGCTCATAGATCTACATCCAGATTGAGGGGAGTCTCAAGAGAAAGAGGCACTGGGCATTTAGAACCCCAAAGCTCACCCCAGAGACACACTTCCTCCAACAGGGCTACACCTACTCCAATAAAGACACATCTCTTAATGCCACTCCCTAAGCATTCAAACCTATGACTCTGGGGGAGGGGTTCTTATTCAAACCACCACATCGAGGGACCCAGTAGAATGTCCAGATGGTCACATAATAGATTCATAACATTTTATCCCCATTATTCCTCACCTAGACAATTAAAACCTCATCCAAATAGATTTCTGTGCCGTCAGTTCTGGGTCCTACTGTGATCACTAGTCTACTCTCCTTGGGGCAGCACCTGTGACTTGCCAATCTAGCAAAATAGAGACTGTAACTGTCTTCTCTGTCCTGCCACCCCAGAGTGCAGCTCCATTAACTATGAACAAAACCTGAGCTCAATTTAAAGCATCTGAGGAATGTTTGTTATTTTGAACCATTTATTATCAGATTTAGTGAAGACCTTGATCCCATCCCATCCTGTACAAGACATGACCACGTAGGGCTGGAGGGAAGAGTCAGCTGCCTGGTCAGCCTTCTAGACTCAAATCAAGTGACCAACCAGGAGCTATTCTGTTAGTAAGTACAGGGCACTTCTGGTCTTCTCTTTGTCTTCCACTGAGGGAGAGAGAAGGAGCAGTGATGAGCATCTCCCGTCTGCAGCATCCTGGCCAGCATCCTGGATGATTTTCTTGGATTTCCCATGCATACAAATAAGATGCCTGCTCAATGGACTGGTCACTTAAATAGACTTCCATCCAGTTTCCATTTAAAACCCCGACGAAGCCATCTTCAGAAAATGTTCTCTTGTGTTTATGTTCTCCAATTCACTTAAATTAATTTGCAATTGTCCTCACGGATGCATGATGGGGACAGCCACTAAGAACCCAGTTTTCTTCTAAGAACTTGAGCTCATTTGTACATTCGATTTGCCAAATGTAGCAAGGGAGTGTTTTCTCTGCACTTTCCTAAGATGTAGCCAGGGCCTCTAATTTATTCCCTGTTAAAGAGGAACGAGAGGCACATATGAATCAGAGTTCACTTTAATTGATCAAGAATTCCTAAAAAGTAGTCCTATGGAGCTCTAGAAATCCCAACAAAGAAGTGAGGAAGATGGAGCTCAAGACACCACTGCTGCTAAAAGAGTTCTATAGACTTCCGGTACAGCTTTTGCAGTCTTCTGGTACAAGCCGTCAGCCACTTCAGCCCACAACGCTGACATCAGACAAGGTGCAAAATTCACTAATGCATACACAAGGACAAAGGTGGGGCATGGTTGAATCAACTCCAAGCCACACTGTTGCTTCATTTCACAAGGCTTGTTGAGCTGTCAGCTCCTGTCTCCCCCACTATGGAGTGAGGGGTCTCAGAAGCCAGACTGGCAGGGCTCAAATTCCTGGTCAAACCCACTGTTCCTCAGTTTCCTCCACAGAAAAATAGGAACGTGGTATCCTCAGTGGGATCATTCTGTGAATAACTTGAGTTAATATACGTGGACCTATAACGTGTGGGGCAGTGCCTGCATGGTGGTTGGAATGAAAACAGTCCATGCAGGTTTATCTGAATGCTTGGTCCCCAGGTGGTGGAACTGTTTGGGAAGGATTAGGAGGTGTGGCCTTATTGGAGGAGGTGTGGCCTTATTGGAGAAGGTGTCCTACTGGAGGTGGGCTTTGAGGTCTCAAAAGTTTTTGTTATTTCCAGTTAGTGTCCCCCCTCTTTCTCTCGTCTGTCTCTGTCTCTCATCTATCCTCTCTGTCTATCTCTCTCCTCTCTCATCTGTCTCTTTCTGTCTCTCTGTCTCTTTCTCTCTCTATCTCTTTCCTCTTTCTCGTCTATTTCTGTCTGTCTCTGTCTCTTATCTGTTCTTCTCTGTCTCCTCTCTCGTCTGTCTCTCCCTCTCCCCTCTCCCTCCCACTCCCTCTCCTGCTCCCCCTTCCTCTCCTTCTCTCTTTCTGCTTGCGCTTGGCTTGCAGATCAGATGTGAGTTCTTAGCTTCTACTCCAGCGTGATACCTAAATGCCATTCTCCTCACCAGGGTTGTTGTAGACTCATCCTCTGAAACTGTAAGCGCCCAACAAACTGTTTCCTCTAAAAGTTTTTGGTGTCTTATAACAGTAATTTTAACATGACCCAGACAGCCTGGAGAGTATGAGCAGCTTGCCTGCCTTAGTCATGGTTTTCATTTGTATGGTTTCAACTATCTGTGGTCAATCATAGTAGAAAACTATTCAGTGGGGAACTCCAGAATTAAACAGTTTGTAAGTTACACATTGCACACCATCTTGAGTAGCATGGCAAAACCATATTGCATCTCCCTTGCCTCAGTGAGCCATCCCTCTGGCCAGGGTTCACATTGTTCATTCTAACTTCTCATTAGCTACAGAGGAGGTGTTGGATAATAATTATCAGATCAATTGTCAGAGTATCAGTAAACTGTGTTCTAGTCAACCTTGCTAATACTCCAATTCAACCTATTGTTTATCTACTTCATTTCATCAAGTAGAATTCGCCTTCCTGGTGAATCATGAGAAAGGTGAGTGTATTATGTGTAAGACAGTGGGATACTGGAAATAATGCAAACAATTGAATGCAAGTGAATGTAAAAGGACAATCAATATAGCCAGCTAAAGAAATCATTAATGTACTAGAGAGACTATTTACAGAATGAGAGAAAGATCTATGCTGTCTGTAAATATGATAGAGAATTAATATCTAGAGTATACAAAAAAAATTAAAAAAAAAACAAATGAGACCATGCAATTGAGTCAGTGAAATGAAGAGACAGTCGAAAGATGAACTACAAATGGCCAATAAATATAAGAAAAAAATTCAACCTCAGAAGACTTTAGCACAATGCAAATGAAACTGAGGAAGATCGTAAGGTAGCTGAGCAGTTCAGAGCATTCTATAACTCTAGATCCCTGGGGAATCTGACACTCTGGCCTCTGTGGACACTGGCACAGCACCTCGCCCCATGCACACTCATACACATACACACACTGATACATACACACATGCATACATAAGTAATTTAGCATTAAATTCTCAGAACAATCCAATCATGAAGTTTCTACTATTGGATTCATAGAAATAGTAAGGAATCAGAAACACAATATGGTGTGCTTTTTAACATCACACACACACACACACACACACACACACACACACAATTAAGAATATAAGACTAAACAAGTCTTAAAACTACACTGAGAATTCACCCCACCCCAGTCAGAATGAGAGTCATCCAGAAATACAACAGCAAATGCTGACAGAAATGTGGACATAAAGGAACTCCTATATACAGTTGAGGGCATGTAGACTGATGGTCCAGCCACTGTGGAAAACAGTTCCTTGAAAAGCTAAACACAGCTACAGCATGAACCAGCATCTATTACCCCTGGGTACTTGCCTGAAGGACTCCAAGTTAACACATCACAGAGTCGCTTGTACATCAATGCCTGTTGTCACCCTGTTCACAAAAGCTAAACTGCGCAGTCAACCAAGGTATGTATCAACAAAAAATGGATAAAGTGTGATGTGTGGGAGATGAGGCTATGACTCAGTAGGGCATGCGTGAGGCTTAGGTTCAATTCCTAGCATCAAAGAAAGAGAGCCAAGAATGAAAGAAAGAAAAACAAATGTGGTATATATACACAATGGATGTCTTTCAGCTACGAAGAACAAAGTTGTTAACTTGCAAGGAAATCAACAAGCAACTGAGATAATGGCACAGTGCTTGTTTGGGAAAGAGAAGCTTTGTGTGTGTTCTTTCATTCTGGCTCCAAGATTTTTGATGGATACAGAAAATCAGGACTGTGTATATGACACAAAAGTCAAACTGAAACTACCTACAGGACACAGGGGACTAACGGGCATGGAGTGGGTAAGGAAGAAGAGATGGGAGACAGTGAAGCATGTACTGAATGTAGCATATGCACCTGGTTGAAATGACTTCATGGCACAGTGCCCTGTAAAGTGGAGATACACAGTAGGAAGCTTCTTTAGAAGATTGTGAACAGGAAAGACCACAGTCACAAAACTATTGATATGGTATATTGTCATAATCATTCCACTTTCCTGGCAGTTACTGTTGTCAATGCTGAGCATCTAACTCCCGTAATATTTTCTCATACATCTGTGTACACAGAAAAAAAATCATAAAACCATTATATATATATATATTATTATACATATAATATGCTTTAGTGAGTTCTAGAATTCATTAGGACACACTGGGCTCAGTTTTGAAACACATCCCCCATGAGTAAAAGGAAGTTTGGAAACAATCTTTATTTTGTTCGTTCACAATTTCATACATAGATACTGGACTTTGATCAGTCCATGTCCCATGATCCTCTGCCATTCCCACTAAGTCATTTCATCTTTCAGACAAGTCCCTCTTCCACTTTCATGTCTTTTGTGTGACCATTTATCTTAGGGTAAAGAGACATCATGACCAATGCAACTCTTATAAAGGACAACATTTAATTGAGGCTGGCTTGCAGTTTCAGAAGTTCAGTCCATTATCGTCATGGTGGGAAGCAGGGCATCATGCAGGCAGACATGGTGCTGGAGAAGGAGCTGAGGGTTCTACTTTTTGATCTGCAGGCAGCCAGGAAGAGTGAGTCTCTCCTCCACACTAGGCAGAGCATGGGCGTAGGAGGATACCTCAAAGCTCACTCCACAGTGAGGAACTTCCTCCAACAGGGTCACACCCACTTCAACAAGGCCACACCTTCCAATTAGTGCCACTTCTCAATGGGCCAAGCATATTCAAACCACCACACCATGACATTTAATTAGGGTTGCTTTCATGGACCGCATGGGGGGATTATTTTCTTGAGTAAGAACAACTTACCAGGGCTGGAGAGATGGCTTAGCCGTTAAAGGCTAGGCTCACAACCAAAAATATAAGAACAACTTACCAGTGGCTATATCATTAAGAAGTATAATCTATCCCTCCTCGAGAAACCAGAAGCTTTCTCTAGTTCTTCAGGGAGAGGAGGGGCATCCTAAACCTCTCTTTCTCCTTGAAGATTGATGGGTCTAGTATTGTTCAGGTCTTGGACCAATAACTATCACTTTGAGTTTATGACT
The DNA here is from genome assembly GCF_021556685.1 of Rattus norvegicus. Classification (NCBI taxonomy): domain Eukaryota; kingdom Metazoa; phylum Chordata; class Mammalia; order Rodentia; family Muridae; genus Rattus; species Rattus norvegicus. Next base: position 56,576,852 of record NC_141542.1, read on the forward strand.
GCAACAACCACATCATGTGCAAAGATATTTTATAGCACAATTCCCCATTATGCAACTCTTAAATTTTCCCCAGACCCTCTTTCATGCTCTTCCCTGAGCCTTGAAGGCAGCAATAAGAATGCTCCGTTTACGGCTGAGATTTCAACAATCACTTACTCGTAACGCCTCGACCTGTAAGGAGTCTCTGTAATCACTGCTACCTATGGCAAGAAGCTTTTCTGACCAAAGGTAAGAGCAACACCATTATAGCAGTATAAATATAAATATTTAGAATGCAATTTGACCACATGATAATTTAGCAGTACACCTGTAATAAGCTCACTGGTGGGGCCTATGACCTCCCTAACCATGGGCTTCTGATTAGATTTTCAGTGTTACACATGATCTCACTCCTGTGGAACAGGCCTCAAATGCAATCTCAAAGTAACCCTATAACCACCACACCACTGATACGCTCGGGCACATCTTGCCTGGCTGGTCAGTATATAGCACACAGGGTCCAAAGCTGGGTAAGACTCTTGACGATTTTGCTTAAGTGCTATGAAGCTGACTGGCAGAGAGGAAGATTTCAGATCGATTCCAACTTAATTCTCCATGTCCTGGAGCAAGGCCTTACCGTCTAGTTCTTACAGGCAACTGTTTCAATCACTTTTTCTGTTGATGTGATTAAAATAAAAATACCCCGACCAAAACAACTTCAAGGAGAAAGGGATTATTTTGGTTCACAGCTTGAAGCTAGATCATTCTGGCAGGGCGGTCTTGGGCATCAGGAGCCGGTTACATATGACTACATTCAAGAAGCAGAGACCAAGGACAAGAGACAGCTCAACTAGCTTCTTCCTGTTCATTCAGTCTAAGAATCAAGCCAAGGGAATGTGCCACCCTCATTCAGGGTAGGTCTCACCACATCAATTAGCCTATCAAGATATTCTCTCACAGTCATAGACAGAGTTAACCTAAATAATACCTCAGGCATTTCTGAGGCCTATCAGAGGCATAGCCAGATAATACCTCAGCTGTTCCCAAGGCCCGTCTTCTAGGTGATTCAGGATCCTGTCAAGCTGATAACACGGACCTATCAGAACAACCAGGAGCAAAGGTAATGTCCTGTTTTGTTTTGGAGGGTCTCTGGGACCCTTGAGCAATAACTCGTAGTGAGGAAGCTCACACCTTACAGTACAGTTTTTGTTTAATGACCTTCTGGAGGGCAGCATCATCTACTCGTACAGAGTCTAACTCATTCTTTTCCTTTAGTTACATTTTAAATTGGTCTGCAAAGCGATAGGTGGGTTTCCATGGTATGTTTTTCAGGCATCCTTAATTTTGGTTAGCCCTTCCCGCCACATTTTCCTATCCCCCACTCCCACCCCCATTAACCCTTTCCACCACAGCATTTCTTCCCTTGACATCATATTGTACCATATGTTCTGCTTCTACTCGCTTACCTGTAACATCTGCCCCAACATGGTCCCTTTCCAGTTCCTGGCTTTACAGATGTTTGCTCCAACATTAACACACAGATCTAACAATTTGAAGAGGGAGTCACACTTGAAACGTGTGGTACGTGTTTTTCTGTGCCTGCATTACATCACAAGATAAAATATTGTTCTGTTTCATTTATTTCCCTGCAAATCTATAATTTCATTTTTTTTCATTTTTCTTTCCTGAAAAATAAAATCCCATTGTGTACATGGACCACATTTTCATAATCCATTCAATTTTTTTACAACAAACTATTAATTGAACTGGGTTGGGTACAAATCTACTTTATAAAGTGTTTTTTTCCGTAGAGTTTGAAGAATGATTACAAGATTCAATCACATCTGTGTGAATAATGGCTATGCCTTAGGCTCCTATTTTACCTGTGAGAAGAAGCTCTGAAGGAGATACAGGACAGGCACACATCCCAGAAAGAAGTGAACTCAGAGTTTTTAAAACACACACACATACACACACACACACACACACACACACACACACACACACACACACACAGAGAGAGAGAGAGAGAGAGAGAGAGAGAGAGAGAGAGAACCAGGCACAGTCACACACCATATACATACACAGACATGCATAGACACAGACACATAGACACACACAGAGAGAAAGAGAAGCGGGCATAGACACACACACACACACACACACACACACACTACACACACTACACAGACAGACACAGACACATACATTATACACACAGACATGCATGCACATATACACACACTGCACACATACACATACAGGCATACATAGACACACACAGCTTGCTAATCTTTTACATATAATTTGCCTGCTATAGAAAATGTGGCAAATCCAGAGAAGACACTATAAAAGACAAAGAAAACTATGGCAGTGGCTTCCAGAGTAATCACCAAAAAACGGTGCAATGTGCTTCTTTCCCATCTTTTTCCACAGACAGAATGTATAACTTTTGTTTTTGTAGGAGAATCACATTAAATGGACATTGTGCTGTCTTCATCCACTCCTTTAATCTTATGCAGTTTTCCGCATTAGTGCCATGCTTCAAACCCTGCCCGGTGTGGTGGGTCCAGACACCTGCTGCGTGAAAACCCCACCTTTCCTTGGGAGATGAGAAGCAAACCCCTCTGCAGCCTTCGGATCTGTGACAGAGAGCCACGTGGGCTTGGGTACAATAAAACCAGATCAATCAAATCATATTTTTAGAGCTTGCAGCACTTAGATACCGTGATGACTGATGTTATGTGTCAAGATAATTAACGCTCAGATAATTGATTATTTCTGGCATGTCCATGAAGATTTCCAAAAGACATTAGTATGTGAATTGATAAGCAAAGTATATCTGCTCTCACAAGGATCATCAAAGCCTTTGAGAGCTTAGTAGATGTCTTTTTAGAGTTACTGTTGCTGTGATGAAATACCATGAGCAAAGAAACTTAGGGAGGAGAGGGTTCATTTGGTTCACATGTCCACAGCACTGCTAATCATCAATGGAAGTCAGGACGGGAACTCACACAGGGCAGGAACCTGGAATTAAGAGCTGGTGCAGAGGCCATGGAGGGATGCTGCTTGCTGCCTTGCTTACCATGGCTTGCTCTCTTGTAGAACGCAGGACACCAGCCCATGGGATGACACCACCCACAACGAACTGGGCCTCCTCTGTCAATCTTTAATTATGAGAATGTGACAGCTGGATCTCATGGAGGCATTCTCTCACTTGAGGTCCCCTCCTTTCGGATAACTCAAACTTGTGTCAACTTGACATAAAACTGTCCAAGACAGTAGAAGAAAGGGGGCAGAGAAAAAAAATGCCTTTTCTTTCTAAGCTGGAGTGTCCATCGTGGAGGATCATCTTGGTTGTCAGTAACATGCCCAGGATGGGGAGACCTCAATTCAAGAACTGCCCCTACCAGCTTGGTCCATGGGCTCATTTTCATGATTGCTAATTGTCATAGGAGGGCCCACACCCACCATGGATGGTAGGTACCACTCCTAAGCTGAGGGCCCAGGATGCTCAAGAAAGATGTGGAGCATGATCCTGGCAGAAGGCTCTATTATTTTTAAGAATTTAAGAAATATTGCAGTAGGTCTTTGAAACTTTAGTAACATCCAGCTGCCATGTTCAGTACCTCAAGCCTCTCTGATTCTGATTCAACTAGATAGCGTGATTCTAGAAATCCATACATTTCTCCCAGGTTATCAAATGTGTTTCTGTAGGGTTATTCACAATAGTTTACGATGACTTTTACAAGTTTTAATTTTGTTTTATTTGTACATGTTGGAATGGGTACATGTATGTATTTAGGTATGTTTGTACATGTGTGTATTTTGCTATTGGCACATGTGTATGTTTAGTATAGATGGATGGATATGAACACATGTACATATTTGGGTGTGTTTATGCATTGTGCATGTTGTTATGAGTACATGTGTAGGTCGATGTCTATATGTAGGTGAGGGCTGGTACAAGTTAGGTCAAGACTCATGATTGGACTGTAAATAATAAGGCGGGGACAAAGCTTTTGTAAGGTGGGAGAGAAAGGAAAGAGGGAGATTCAAGACGGAGACAGAGAAGGAGGACCCAGATGACGTTGGTTGAGTTGCCGAGGTAGTTATGCATATTTCTTAAGGGGTGGATTTCTGTAGGCAAATTTATCTTATCTAGATGGGCAGTTTATATCCTTATCAATTGGTTGTGAGTTTATTGTGTGGATGTATTGTAGATTGAGCATTTAACATATAAACCTGATTGATAAATTACAGCTTATTGAGTCCTGATTTCACCGGGTAGTTGGGAGTTTATACCTTAACTAACAGGGAGTGGTTGCTGAGAGTGTGGGCCGAGTCCATGGCAGGGAGCCGCCATAGGCCAGCCACTGCTCGACTTCTAGAGCCCTGAGTTTAGGTTAGTTGCATATGGCCCTTCAGTGCTGGAACTGGCTCTAGGTGCTCATGGACTGCCTGGGTCAGAGGGTACTTGAGGGCAGTGGAGCTGCTGAGATAAAAGTTCCCCACAGTGCCATGTGGCCCAATGGTGCTGGTGCCAGCACTGGATAAAAGGTTAAGCCTTTTTAAAATATTTACTGCAACATACATGTGTATATTTAGGTGTCTATATGGACACGTGTGTATTTAGGTATGTGTGTGTTGGTATGGTACATTGTATATTTAGGTATATGCATGCTGGTATGAATAGAAGTGTATGTTTAGACGTGTATGTACATATTGGTATGGGTACATGTGTGTACTTAGATGTTTATATGCATGCTGGTACGTTTGGGAACTTGTGTATTTAGATGTGTGTGTGTTGATTCAGGTATATGTGTGCATTTAGGTATGTGTGCACATGTTGGTATGAGTTCATGTATACATGTAGGTGCATGTTGTTATTGGTACTTGTGCGTATTTAGGTGTGTATACACATGTTGATATGGGCATATGTGTGTATTTAGGTGTGTGCATAGATGTGCATTCAAAAGCCAGAGGTCAATTTCAGGTATCATTCCTTATTTTTTTAAGACAGATCTCTCGCTTGAAGTTCACCAACTAGACTAGCTGACTAACTGGTGAGCCTCCAGATCTTCTCGTCCCCTTTCTCAGCACTGGGATTTATAAGCACACACTACATGTCTGGCTATTTTTTCTTAATGCAGGCACTAGAGACTGAACTCTGGTCCTTGTACTCACACATCAAGCACTTTCCTGACTGAGTTTTTCCATACCTTCACCTCCGTTTTCCCGACTAAGTGTATTTAAGTATTGAGAATTGAACCCAGGGCCTTATGTATGTAGAAAGCTACAAGAAAGGAAGTTGGGAGGGATGAGGAGAAGGCTTAGTAAATAAAGTGTGGGTTGTGTAAGCATGAAGACTGAAGTTAGTACACACATACACACATGCACACACAAACACACATATACACACATAAACACATATACATATGCACAAGCACACACACACTCATATATGCACATACACACATACACACAAACACACATACTCACACAAACACACACCTATGCACAAGCATACAAACATACACACTCACATGTGCACATATACACAAACACATACTCACATGCACACATACACCTACTCACAGGCACACAAACAAACATACATACTCACTTGGGCACATACACACACATACTCACATACACACATGCGCACACACACACACATACAGGCACACACACACGTGTGGTGGCACACATCTGGAATCCTAGCACTAGAATGGCAGAGACAGGAGGAGGATCTCTGAAACTTATTGGCCAGTTCTGGGTTCAGTGAGAGACACAGACTCATAAAATATTGTGGAAAGGGGCTGGAAAGATGGCTCAGTGGTTAAGAAAATGTGTTCTTCCAAAGGTCCTGGGTTCCATTCCCAGCACCCAAATAATGGCTCACAACTGTCTGTAAGACCAGTTCCAGGGGCTTCTGACCTCCTCTTCCAGCTCCTCATGCACCAGGCACACATGTGATGCACAGACATACATGCATGTAAAACACCTATAAATATAAAGAGGAAAATACTTGACATCGAACTCTGGCCACCACAGGAATCACATATACATGTATACAAAGATAACTACACACATACACACACACACACACACACACACACACACACATACACACACATACACATACACATATACACACATGCACACACAAATACACACACATACACATACACACATGCACACACAAATACACATACACACATACATACACATAAACACACACATACACACATACGTACACACACATATACATATACAAAAATACACACACAAACAAACATTCACACATACACACACATACACATACATACACACACATAAACACACATACACACATACACAGGTTTTAAAGGTTCCATTATGTGTCAAGGATCTTCCCCTAATGAATAAAGGTTTCAGGGGACCAATCACTGGGCAAGGAGTAGGCGGGACTTCCGGGTTGGAGCAGAGAAGAGGGGAGAAACGGGACTTGCTGTCTTTTGGAAAAAAAGATTTTGGGGTACAAGATGTAACAAACTAGAGGTCCCCGGCTGGATGATGGATCCTGGATCCACCACTGGAGGATTTAATTTAGTGTGGCTTACTAATTAGGATGTTAGTTGTTGTGCCCAGCGATTGTGTTACCTGTTGAATCTAAATAAGATTGTGTGGTGTTTTCCTTCACACCTTAACTCGACTGAGTTTCAGAGGAAGGTACAGTGTCAGGGCACCCCAGCCAGCCATGGAGCTGGTGTGGTATTGACTCCCTCCCCCCCCCCAGGAGCATAGCGAGTTAGGTGGAGAGATTTTGGGAGCTCCGAGTCAGAGAGTCTGCCGAGATGAGAGCAGCCCTCCAGTGCCATGTGGCTCACTGGTGCCCTGGCTAGTGTGGGATGGTGCATTTTTTTCAGTATTTCCTGCTACACCATTATAATAATAAATATAACATTATATTAAAATACATTTAATATAAATATATTAACTATAAATATATAATTAAACATATAAATATGTTATATTCTATAATAAAAGTCTAAGGAAATAGATATGTTCAAGTCATTTTGAAGATTACAAAATTTACAAATGGGACACCATTAATGTGAACAATTGTCTTAGGGTTTTACTGCTGTGAACTGACACCATGACCAAGGCAACTCTTATAAGGACAATATGTAATTGGGGCTGGCTTACAGGTTCAGAGGTTCAGTCCATTGTCATCAAGGTGGGAGCATGACAGCATCCAGGCAGACATGGTGCAGGAGGAGCTGAGAGTTCTACATCTTCATCTGAAGGTTGCTAATGAAATACTGATTTCCAGGCAGCTAGGAAGAGGGTCTTAAAGCCTACACCCACAGTGACACACCTACTCCAACAAGGCCACACCCACTCCAACAAGGCCACACCTACTCCAACAAGGCCACACTTCCTAATAGTGCTACTCCCTGTCCTAAGCATATACAAACCACCACAATATTTACATTTTATGCAGCAATTAAAAGAAAAAACTTTCCAGGGACTAAGCCACTACCCAAAGACTATACATGGACTGACCCTGGGCTCCAACCTCATAGGTAACAATGAACAGCCTAGTAAGAGCACCAGTGGACGGGGAAGACCTTGGTCCTGCCAAGTCTGAACCCCCAGTGAACGTGATTGTTGGGGGGAGGGCAGTAATGGGGGGAGGATGGGGAGGGGAACACCCATATAGAAGGGGAGGAGGAGAGGTTAGGGGGATATTGGCCCGGAAACCGGGAAAGGGAATAACAATTGAAATGTAAATAAGAAATACCCAAGTTAATAAAGATGGAGAAAAAAAGAAAAGAAAAAACTTATAGTATTAAACTTAAATCTAACAGCATAAGTCTGACGTCCATGTGTTCTCTGACATTCTGTTCCCAGCAGATATGTGATACCATCAGTGTTCATCTACTGTAGGATATCACTGTATAACTTTGGCTGGCCTGGAACTGGCTCTCCTAAACATTTCAACTGAAGGAATAAAAGCCCAAAGGGGATATTATTTCAACAAATCACATAGTGACTGCTGGGAGAATCTAAGTTGAAGTTTTATCCTCCAGCCCCAACTGTAGACCTTCATTTATTCCTACCCTTGGCTCCCTCCAACCAGCGGAGAATCACATGTTGGGTCCCATATATCTCCCACCTTGAAGGAAATTAAGGAAGAGCTGTTGGGGTTGACATCTCGGCCCAGTGTCCAGACCACACCAAGCCAACATGGTTCCATGTGGAGAGGTTTAATGAGAGAAGAGTAGAAGACAGAAGTAAAGGCTGGCCATGGGCACGTGGAGGAAAGGAGTGGGGAATGGGGAGAGAGGGGACAAAGGGGAGAGGGCAAGAGAGCAGAGAAGAGGAGAGAGGAAGAGCAAGAGAGCAAGGAGGGGCCAAGCAGCCCCTTATATAGTGTCAGGCATTGCTGGCTGTTGCCAGGCAACCATGGGGCGGAGCATACCTGGCTGTTGCAAGGTAGCTGTTGGGTAAGAGCATACCTGACTGTCTCTAGGTAGCTGTGGGGGTGAAGCTTAGACAGAATGCCAACAAGAGCTCTATGCTAAAAGACGTGAACCTTAGCCTCTGAACTGTGCTGTTCTGAGTGTTACTTCCCTGATGCCTTGAGTCCTCACTTGAAAATGGGTGTATCCCAAAGAGCTTTTCCATCTTTTTTTTTTTCTTTTTTCTTTTTCCCAGAGCTGGGGACCGAACCCAGGGCCTTGCGCTTGCTAGGCAAGCGCCCTACCACTGAGCTAAATCCCAACCCCGAGCTTTTCCATCTTATTGAGTATTTAAAGGTGTAAGATTGCCACAAAAGAGCTTCTACAAGAACTAATCGTGAGAACCCCCCCACACACCCCAACTCTCCACCCCTCACTCTTCTTTTGTTTTTGAGATTTTAAAAATACAATTATACAATTACATCATTTCTCCTGCTCCTTTCCTCCCTCTGAGCCTTCCCATACACCCCTCCTCGCACTCTTTCAAATGCATGGCCTCTTTTTCTTTTCATTGTTGTCACATGCGTAGATGTATATGCACATATATTTCTAAATATAACCTGTTTAGACTGTATATGCATGAGAGTCGTCCTTCCGGGCTCCAGGCTCTTCTTAGATGTTTGTCACCACCCTTACGCTTGGGACGAACTGTATTCAAGACATCACAGGAGGGAGGAATGGTAGCTGCTGAGAGAGAAGCCAGTTGAGGAGAGAAGTTGAAAGGGTTCATGGCTATGAACAGGAGAGGTGCCATGGAAGGCAGGACCCGTGCAGTGGGCTCCAACTAAGGCCAACTATCACAGGAAGCCAGGAACAGCTCCTCAGGAAACCATCAAACCTAGCTTTTGTCTGTTTATTTATTTGCTCTTTGCTTAGATAAGACTTCGTGTATCCAAGGCTGTTAGTTTAGATTTTATGTATCCCAGGTTGCTCTCAAATGGTTATGCAGCTAAAGATGGCCTTGAACCCCTGACTCTTTCTCCCACCTCTGGAATGCTAGGATTATAGGCACATACCACCACACCCAGTTTTACATGGTCCTGGGAATCAAGCCTAGGGTTTCTCACATGCTGGGCAAACTCTCTCACTACACCCCCAGCCCCTAAACCGACTCTCCACACCTCCATTTTTCTTTTGTTTTTGAGATTATAATGCAATTACACCTTTTCCCCTTCCCTCTCCTCCCTCCGAGCCCTCATACATCCCTCCTTCCTCTCTTCCAAATTCATGGCCTCCTTTTCCATTAATTGTTCTCACATGCATATATGTATATATGCATGCATATATATTTCTAAATATAATCAGTTTAGACTACATATGCATGTTTTCAGGGCTGGCCAGCATTTAGTATTGGTCCTACCTGATGGAGAAGATTATTTCTCCCACTCTCTGTATTCCCAAATTTCCCAGGTCCAACTCGTAAATGCTCTCAGCTTCAGAGAAGATGTTGAAGTGTAGAAAAGAAACTAAGCTAGACTTGGAGGAAGCAGACACAGCATCCTAAGAGAGACAAGGCAGCGGCTGGTGCTTTCTAACCAGAAAGCAGCGCAGATGGGAGGGAGGGAACCATTCTCCAAACACCGGTATTTCTCTACAACTTAAAGACAGTGTTTGTTCCTGTCAAAGGTTGGTATTCAACACTCTTCTGCTAAAAAAGACTGGAGTGGAAACTGTAGTGAGAACACAGAAAGCCATAACTGGCTGAGGGGAAGTGTGCTCCTGCAAACCCCCCAAGTCTTATTTTTCTGGACACATTTGTAAGGTCTATTGTTAAAGTCAGCTCAAACTCTGTGATTGCAAGAAATGTCACCTTCACCATCTCCATAATGGAGGGACTCATCTCTGAGGTGGTAGACAGGGACACAAATGAATAGAGGCAGGTGGTATGTCTTTCTCCACAGGGACAGCAAGACAAGAGTGCAAACTTTGGCAGTCCCCGTGTTTGAGAAGAATCACTCCTGAGCTTTTCCTGATGGGTGGATTCATTCAAAGCTTCCATTTTTTCCCCTAAGGGAAGGGCTAGATAGAAGATAGACACTTGTCATGCTCATATAAGGAGCTTTGTGAAAATTAACAGGCTTCTATTCTCACCACATTGCTAAGGACCATGCATGCTCTATGAATAATTAGACTCTGTGAGAAATTAAAATTCACCAAGCAACTGTGGAAATCAATGAGCGTGTTCTAACAGGGTCTAAACATGGAAACAGTTCTGAATGCTTTGAAGGAGAGAGTGTCAGATGTCAGGAAAACATAGCCACATATCTGCACGTAGTTCACACAGAGAAGGTGGCCAAACCTCCAAAAGCTGGAGCTGGCAACTGTGACCTCCCTGGAAGAATCCCTCTTGAGAGAAAATTTTCTGCCACAGAGCACTTTGCTTTATGTGGTCAGAAGAGACAACCATCTGGATGGGCACAGCAAATCATTGTGAAACTAGTCTACACTAGCTAAAATTCTTAGGCACGGACGTACATCAAAAACTGCCTAAGTCCGTGTCACATTAGTACCCCATCCACAAAACCTTAAGAGGGTGGTTGGGTAATGTCAGTCCTTAGCTATTTTCCTGACAGTGAGATAAAACACCATGACTAAAAGCAATCAATGTGGAAGAAAATTAGCTTACAATCCAGAGAGATGAGCTCATTATGATGGGAGGTGTGCAACCAGGCAGGCATGGCAATTGGACCAAAAATGCTAAGAGATTATACCTCAAACATGAAGCAGAGAGAAAACAAGAAGTGGTGCAGGACAACACTCAAAGCCTGCCCCCATGATGGACTTCCTCAAGCAAGGCTTTACTTCTTAAAAGTTCCACAACCTCCAAGCAGTGCCACCAACTGGGGACCAAGTGTTCAAATGCCAGAGCCTGTGGGGGACATTCTCATCCAAATCACCACTGGCTCCTATTAGACAACAGAAGAAACTCAACTCCAAGGAGGTTAAGGGACTTGTCTAAGGTCACAAAGCTAGAATAGGGAGGAGTTAATAGACAAGTCCAAATGTTAGAGACATGACCACACACTAAATGACAGGGTCAGATTGCCTGTGGCTGCTGCTTCTTGGCCTTGGCACTTTCGAAGCCCTTTCCTGCCCTATACACCAGAATTCCTTGTTGCTCATAACTTTTATTTACTAAGACTTCCTTCCATCTCCAAATCACTCCTACTGCCCTCACTGACATCCAGCCCTCCTCCAGATTGGAATCTTTCTCCTTACATACCTTGTTTGCCACAGCCTGCTAAAGTTTGCCTTGTCCCCCAGGGTTCATGTGTTGGAGGCTTTAGACCCATCATGGAAGAGATAGTACCACCTTAAATAAAGGGTCTAATAGAAAGAATGTAGGTCATCGAGGGAACCCTCAAAAGGGGTGACTGCTTGTCCCTTCGTGTGAGTTTGTTCTTGGCGAGAGGCAATTGCTATAAAAAGAACAAGACAGCCCCTTCTTGCTCTTTGCTTTCCACACATCATGTGACCGCCTTCAAGTGCATGCCTGTCATATGAGGTCATTACCCATGGGCTCTTAACCATAGTCAAGCCAATGTCACCTTCATATTCCCAATCCCCCAGAGCAGTGAACTAGGTGAGCTCAAAGTCTAGCTCATCCCTTCAACCTAAAGTCCTCTATCTAAGTTATCCTAAGCTGCTCTGTAGTTAACTAGTACAATCCAACCAGCAGTTAACTAGTACAATCCAACTAACGAAACCAAGGTGGGGGTTCATGGAGCTGAGCAGAGTCTCTTGAGTAGCAGAGCCCAGGTTGGGTAGACACCCCTGGAAGGAGGTAGATGGGTAGGTCCACAGAGCAGGGAAAATCAGTATCTCTAACACACACTTAAGGGGGGTAGCAAGCGCCTACTCCTTTCAAAAGCCGGGACTAAGCCTTCATGGTTGACCAATGAGGAGATGGTCAACACTCAAGATCTGTGCAAGAGTGCTCCAGTCTCACCAACTCCATTGTTGTCCCGACCCCAACAACCGTATCTCTAAGAATGCCTTTGCTCCCAGCCATACAACTCAAGAATTCCAATATTCTTCCTTCTTTTCTTTCCTCGTCCTCCAAAAACAATCATACAGTTCATTTCTTTCTATTCTCCATAACCAGTGGCTCTAGCCACCCACGAAGCGGGGCCCATTCTCCCAGGATGCATTAACTAATAACACGCACAGCAACTACAATGATTCCTGTCAGCACATTGCATCAATAGCTTGTCTTTTGCTCTGGCAAAACACCCTGACAAAGCAACTGTGGGAAGGAAGGAAGGATCTGGGCTTGTAGCTCAAGGGTACTGTCCATCTCAGCAGGAAAGTGGAGAATCCGGAAGTAGCTTGTCCCATAGAGCCCACACCTGGAAAGCAGAAGCATGGGTGCCAGCATTGAACTTTCTTTTTATCTACTCCAACCGTAGCCTATAAAACAGTGCCACACAGTTGACGTGGGTTGTTCCACCCCAGTTAGGATAATCTAGACAATCCCTCATAGACATAATTAGAGTCTTGTCTCCTAGTTGATTCTAGATCCTGTTAAGTCAACAGTCTTTTTTTCTCTCCTCCCCCCATCTTTATTAAATTGGGTATTTTTTATTTACATTTCAAATGTTATTACCTTTCCCAGTTTCCAGGCCAACACCCTCCTAGCCCCTCCCCCTCCTCTTCTATATGGGTGTCTCCCTCTCCACCCTCCCCCCATTACCACCCTCCTCCCAAGAATCTGGTTCACTGGGGTCCAGCCTTGGCAGGACCAAGGGCTTCCCCTTCCACTGGTGCCCTTACTAGGCTATTCATTGCTACCTATGGAGTTAGAACCCAGTGTCAGTCCATGTATAGTCTTTGGGTAGTGGCTTAGTCCCTGGAAGCTCTGGTTGCTTGGCATTGTTGTTCATATGGGGCCTCAACCCCCTTCAGCTCTTTCAGTCCTTTCTCTGATTCCTTCAACGGGGGTCCCGTACTCAGTTCAGTGGTTTGCTGCTGGCATTCGCCTCTGTATTTGCCGTATTCTGTCTGTGTCTCTCAGGAGAGATCTACATTCAGTTCCTGTCAGCCTGCACTTCTTTGCTTCATCCATTTTATCTAGTTTGGTGGCTGTATATGTGTGGGCCACATGTGGGGCAGGCTCTGAATGGGTGTTCCTTCTGCCCCTGTTCTAAACTTTGCCTCCCTATCCCCTCCTAAGGGTATTCTTGTTCCCCTTTTAAAGATGGAGTGAAGCATCTGCACTTTGGTCATCCTTCTTGAGTTTCATGTGTTCTGTGCATTTAGGGTAATTCAAGCATTTGGGCTAATATCTACTTATCAATGAGTGCATAGCATGTGTGTTTTTCTGTGATTGGGTTATCTCACTCAGGATGATCTTTTCCAGTTCCATCCATTTGCCTATGAATTTCATAAAGTCATTCTTTTTGATAGCTGAGTAATATTCCATTGTGTAGATGTACCATATTTTCCGTATCCATTCCTCTGTTGAAGGGCATCTGGGTTCTTTCCAGCTTCTGGCTACTATAAATAAGGCTGCGATGAACATAGTGGAACATGTGTCTTTGTTATATGTTGGAGCTTCTTTTGGTTATATGCCCAAGAGAGGTATAACTGGGTCCTCAGGTAGTGTAATATCCAATTTTCTGAGGAACCTACAGACTGATTTCCAGAACAGTTGTACCAGTCTGCAATCCCACCAACAATGGAGGAGTGTTCCTCTTTCTCCACATCCTCACCAGCATCTGCTGTCACTGGAGGTTTTGATCTTAGCCATTCTGACTGGTGTGAGGTGGAATCTCAGGGTTATTTTGTTTGCATTTCCCTTATGACTAAAGATGTTGAACATTTCTTTAGGTGCTTCTCAGTCATTCAATATTCCTCAGCTGTGAATTCATCGTTTAGCTCTGAACCCCATTTTTAATAGGGTTATTTGTCTCCCTGTAGTCTAACTTCATGAATTCTTTGTATATTTTGGATATAAGCCCTCTATCAGTTGTAGGATTGGTAAAGATCTTTTCCCAATCTATTGGTTGCCGTTTTGTCCTAACAACAGTGTCCTTTGTGTTACAGAAGCTTTGTAGTTTTATGAGATCCCATTTGTCGATTCTTGATCTTAGATCATAAGCCATTGGTGCTTTGTTCAGGAAATTTTCTCCAGTGCCCATGTGTTCAAGATTCTTCCCCACTTTTTCTTCTATTAGTTTGAGTGTACAGATTTGTTATGGAGGTCCTTGATCCACTTGGACTTAAGCTTTGTACAGGGTGATAAGCATGGATCGATCTGCATTCTTCTACATGCTGACCTCCAGTTGAACCAGCACCATTTGCTGAAAATGCTATCTTTTTTCCCATTGGATGGTTTTGACTCCGTTGTCAAAAATCAAGTGACCATAGATGTGTGGGTTCATTTCTGGGTCTTCAATTCTATTCCACTGGTCTATCTGCCTGTCTCTGTACCAATACCATGCAGTTTTTATCACTATTGCTCTGTAATACTGCTTGAGTTCAGGGATAGTGATTCCCCTGGAAGTTCTTTTATTGTTAAGGATAGTTTTAGATATCCTGGGTTTTTTGTTCTTCCAGATGAATTTGCAAATTGTTCTGTCTGACTCTATGAAGAATTGGATTGGAATTTTGATGGGGATTGCATTGAATCTGTAGATCACTTTTGATAAAAATGGCCATTTTTACTATATTAATCCTGCCAATCCATGAGCATGGGAGATCTTTCCATCTTCTGAGATTTTCTTCAATTTCTTTCTTCAGAGGCTTGAAGTTCTTATCATACAGATCTTTCACTTGCTTGGTTAAAGTCACTCCGAGGTACTTTATATTATTTGGGACTAATATGAAGGGTGTCGTTTCCCTAATTTCTTTCTCAGCTTGTTTCTCTTTTGTGTAGAGGAAGGCTACTGTTTTACTTGAGTTAATTTTATACCCAGCCACTTTGCTGAAGGTGTTTATCAGGTTTAGTAGTTCTCTGGTGGAACTTTTGGGATCACTTAAATATACTATCATATCATCTGCAAATAGTGATATTTTGACTTCTTCCTTTCCATTCTGTATCCAGCTTTTGGTTCTGTTGATTCTTTCTATGGTCCTTTGTGTTTCTACTTGGTTGATTTCAGCTCTGAGTTTGATTGTTTCCTGCCTTCTACTCCTCATGGGTGTATTTGCTTCTTTTTGTTCTAGAGCTTTTAGATGTGCTGTCAAGCTGCTGATATATGCTCTCTCCTGTTTCTTTCTGCAGGCACTCAGAATTTTCCTCTTAGCATAGCTTTCATTGTGTCCCATAAGTTTGGATATGTTGTACCTTCATTTTTATTAAATTCTAAGAAGTCTTTATTCTTTCTTTATTTCTTCCTTGACCAGGTTATCATTGAGTAGAGCATTGTTCAACTTCCATGTATATGTGGGCGTTCTTCCCTTATTGTTATTAAAGACCAGCTTTTTAGCCCGCGGTGGTCTGACAGGAAGCATGAGATCATTTCTATCTTTCTGAATCTGTTGAGGCCTGTTTTGTGCCCAATTATATGGTCAATTTTGGAGAAAGTATCATGAGGTGGTGAGAAGAAGGTATATCCTTTTGTTTTAGGATAGAATGTTCTATAAATATCTGTTAAGTCCATTTGGTTCATAACTTCTATTAGTCTGTCTATGTCTCTGTTTAATTTCTGTTTCCATGATCTGTCCATTGATGAGAGTGGGGTATTGAAATCTCCTACTATTATTGTGTGAGGTGCAATATGTGCTTTGAGCTTTAGTAAAGTTTCTTTTATGTATGTAGGTGCCCTTGTATTTGGAGCATAGATATTTAGGATTGAGAGTTCACCTTGGTGGATTTTTCCTTTGATGAATATGAAGTGTCCTTTCTTATCTTTTTTGATGACTTTTGGTTGAAAATCAATTTTATTCAATATTAGAATGGCTATTCCAGCTTGCTTCTTCAGACCATTTGCTTGGAAAGTTATTTTCCAGTCTTTTACTCTGAGGTAGTGTCTGTCTTTCTCTGAGATGCGTTTCCTGTAGGCAGCAGAATGCTGGGTCCCCATTACGTATCCAGTTTGTTAATCTGTGTCTTTTTATTGAGGGATTGAGACCATTGATGTTGAGAGATATTAAGGAATAGTGTTAGTTGCTTCCTGTTATCTTCATATTTGGAGGTGAGATTATGGTTGTGTGCTTCTTTTCTCTTTGTTTTGTTTTGTTGCAAAACGATTAGTTTCTTGCTTTTTCTAGGATGTAGCTTTCCTCCTTGTGTTGGGCTTTATCATTTATTATTGTATATAGGGCTGGATTTGTAGAAAGATATTGTGTAAATTTGGTTTTGTCGTGGAATATCTTGGTTTCTCCATCTATGTTAATTGAGAGTTTTGCTGGATACAGTAACCTGGGTTGGCATTTGTGTTCTCTTAGGATCTGTATGACATCTGTCCAGGACCTTCTGGCTTTCATAGTCTCTGGTGAGAAGTCTGGTGTAATTCTGATAGGTCTGCCTTTATATGTTACTTGACTTTTTCCCTTACTGCTTTTAATATTCGTTGTTTTATGCATTTGGTGTTTTGACTATTATGCGATGGGAAGAGTTTCTTTTCTGGTCCAATCTATTTGGAGTTCTGTAGGCTTCTTGTATGTTTATGGGCATCTCTTTCTTTAGGTGAGGGAAGTTTTCTTCTATGATTTTTGTTGAAGATATTTATTGGTCCTTTGGGTTGGGAATCTCTACTCTCTTCTATACCTATTATCCTTAGGTTTGATCTTCTCATTGAGTCCTGGATTTCCTGTATGTTTTGGTCCAGTAGCTTTTTCCGTTTTACATTATCTTTGACTGTTGTGTCGATGATTTCTATGGAATCTTCTGCTCCTGAGATTCTCTCTTCTATCTCTTGTATTCTGCTGGTGATGCTTGTATCTACGGCTCCTTGTCTCTTCCTTTGTTTTTTATATCCAGGGTTGTCTCCCTTTGTGCTTTCTTTATTGTTTCTATTTCCATTTTCAATTCCTTCACCTGTTTGATTGTGTTTTCCTGTAATTCTTTCAGGGATTTTTGTGGTTCCACTCTAAGGGCTTCTACTTGTTTACTTGTGTTTTCCTGCATTTCTCTGAGGGAGTTTTTTTTTATGCCTTTCTTAAAGTCCTCCATCATCATGATCAAATGTGATTTTAAATCTAGATCTTGCTTTTCTGGTGTGTTTGGATATTCGGTGTTTGCTTTGGTGGGAGAATTGGGCTCTGATGATGCCATGTAGTCTTGGTTTCTGTTGCTTGGGTTCCTGAGCTTACCTCTCACCCTCAGGTTGTCTCTGGTGTTACCTTGTTTTGCTACTTCTGACAGTGCTTGACCTTCCTATAGGCCTGTGAGTCAGGAGTGCTGTAGACCTGTTTTCCTGTTTTCTTTCAGCCAGTTATGGGAACAGAGTGTTCTTCTTTCAGGTATGTAGTTGTTCCTGTCCACTGGCTTTCAACTATCCCTGTGGGCAGGTACCAAAAGGTCCTGCCCCTCCTTCTCCTGGGTCCCTGTGTGCAGGGGGCCCAGATGGTGCTAGGTGTTTTCCTCTAGAGTCAGAAATGTGGGCAGAGAGTAGTCTCCTCTGGTTTCCCAGGTATGTCTGCCCCTCTGAAGGTCTAACCCTCCCATGGGATTTGGGTACAGGGAGCTTTTTGCCCGGTTCTGTTCAGATCTGGGCGCAGTCTGGACCGCAGGGCTCCTGCAGCTTACTGCCCCTATCTTCCTGTGCCCAGAGGCCCGCTACAGTTTCCTCTTGGGCCAGGGATGTGGGCAAAGGTGAGCAGAAGTGGCAGTCTCTCCTGCCCTGCAGTCTCAGGATTGCCCACCTGTCTGGGCAATCAGCTCTCTCTCCCACGGGTTTGGAAGCAGGGGGCTGTGGGCCGGGATCAGCGAGGTTCAGGCACCAGCTAGTAACCAGAAGTGTCCAGTCCCAGAGGAATTTTGCCTTTTTGCGTCCTGAGTCCACCAGATGGGTCACTTGGAGCAGAAAAGTTGGTCTTACCTCTGGTCTCAGGCCTGAAGTTGCTCCTTGGGGCTGGCTTTCAGCTCTCCATGAGGGCAGCAACCAGAAGGGCCTGCCCTTCCTTCTCCTGGGTCCCTGTGCACAGGGGGCCCCAAGTCAACAGTCTTAATTGTCATGCATCTGTTGGGGTTTGATCTGTGCCTCTACTGCAGGTCCCTGCCAACAATTGGTTTTCTGAATGATCAATAAAGAGCCAACAGCCAATGGCTGGGCAGGGATATAGAGGTGGGGCTTTGAGGATTCCTGAAAGAAATGCAGAACAGGAGAAGAGCAGAATCACCATGATTGGGAAGCAGAGAGATCAGACTTAAAGGCCTGCTGACATGTAAGAATCCAGGAAATTGGTCCCAGGAGCCACTCCCCTGATTGGGTCTGGGGTAGCAGAGATGAAATATAGATTTAGCAAGTATAACTCAGAAATATCGGAGGGGAAAGTGGGTTAGCCACATGGAGGTAGGGAGAAGCCCAGCCATTGAGCTAGTAAGGCATATTAAAAATAACACTATGTGTGTGTGTCTTTCATTTGTGAATTCAGAGCTCTTGGGTGGGTGCAGAGCTGTGCGCACCCGCCAGGAGCATAAAACAGCTTTTAAATATTTACCACAGCATGCTCCCACTTGTTAGAGATATAAAAATGAGGCCAAGAGAGGTAACATAGCTTGTCCAAATCACATAGCTCAACTTGGAAGGAGTAGTCCTGGGCTCAGCCAGGTAGGCTACTTTTTGTCTGGCCCTTTGGCATTTAGAGGCTCAATCAACAGTTAACCACTCCCTGTGCCCAGACTATGCCTACAGTGAGATTAATGCTGACCTCCTGTCCTAGTCAAGGTGGGGGCGGTGTCTAGGAAAACATCAGGGACAGGTGCCTAGGCCACCAGACTACAATAAAAATGTTGAACATTGAGTCTCTAAAAGGCTTTTCTGGGGATAAGAATCATGTATGCAGTTGTGTTTTTATTGCTGGGGGATATGTGGGCTCTAGAAGGAGAGCTCATCAGGAAGCCCCAAGTGACTTTTCTAGACTTGGTGGGAAAGCAAGATATCTTTCCTGTGCCTCTGCCATGAATCTTAGCTCTGATTACAACTATATACTAAATTCTGAGTCCTTCTAGAAGAACTCCGAATGTGGGCCTGATTTGGGGACCTTCACCCACAAATCATAACAAGCGACATGAGGGAAATGCACAAGTAAGTAAGGTGAGTTATTCAGGGGTTCAGGGAAGGCTCTGAGGTAGGAGCTCTGCCTTAGCTGAGTCCCAGCAGACAGGAAGTGTTAGCTGTGGAGTCCAGAGCAGAAGGAGGCCAAGGACACAGCAGGGAATGTAGGTAGCTCTCCAAAGAGGCAGAACAATACCCACAATGGCTGCAGCCTCATGAGCCACGCAGGTCAAACAAAGTCTTATTCCTTACACTTCTGGAGGCTAGAAAGGCTAAGGTTGAGGGTCCCCTGTGACTGGCAAGGATCCTCTTGCATGGCAGAAGGCAAACTGAGCAAATGGAAGCTCAAATGGGGCTTAACTGACTTTTAAAGCAAACTCATTTCCAGAATACAGAGGACTCTTACATCACGACCCAAGCCCTAGCCTCTGTTGTGTGTATGAGTGTATAAAAGCGAGCACACCTGTGAGTGTGTGGGAAGGCCAGACATCGAGGCCAACTGTCTTCCACAGTCACACTCCACCTTATTTTTTGAGACAATATCTCACTAAACCCAGAGTTTGCTAATTTGGCTGGGCTACTGGTTGGATAAATCTTCTAAGGGCGGTCTCTGGCCTCTACCTCCTGACACTGATGTAACAGGTACCTACTGTCATGCCTGGCCTTGTACATGGATATGGGGAACTGATCCTCCCCTTCACCACCTCCCCAGACAAACTCATTCTTAAAGCTCTTCCGTTCAACTCTGGTGCATTGGGGACTGTCTCTAAAATATGAACTTTGGGGGAGATATTCAAACCACAGCATCCTTCCAGAGTTTAGCCACACTTAGAAGGAGGAGGAGGAAGAGGGAGAGGAGGGGGGGAGGAGGAGGAGGAGGAGGAGGGGGAGGAGGAGGAGGAGGAGGAGGGGGAGAGGAAGAGGAAGAGGAAGAGGAAGAGGAAGAAGAAGAAGAAGAAGAAGAAGAAGAAGAAGAAGAAGAAGAAGAAGAAGAAGAAGAAGAAGAAGAAGAAGAGGAAGAATCAACAAATCAACCAATCAGAAGTCTAGCAACCATTTAACGGGGGACAGTGTCCATACACCTCCAAGGATGGCGTGGGATGCTCCAGACTCTCTCCTGTGACTCCCCTCCATCTTCGCATCCCTCTTCCCCCCTCACACCTCCCTGATCTTGTCTCCTGACTTTTCACTCTAAGGACTCACCCAGGGTCAGTTCCTTTCAGGTGGATTCAGCATGGCCCAGTGCCCTCCTCAACTCCCCTAGGTACCTCCTTTGTCCCCAATGACCGTCTTATTCTGCAACCATTCCTGCATATCTGTGTGCCCCAAAACCTGTCCACCTGGAAGCAGTCATTGCTTAGTGTCCACACAGCCCTCCTGGTTTCAGAGCCTGGCAGGACAGATCCCCAGGGGAAAGAACTCCATGTTCCTGCTGGCTCTACCTGATCTGAGCTGGCATTTCCCAGTCAGAGCCAGGAGAGGAAATGAGTTTGAAGGCTTAAATACTTTGATCTTTTTTCCTGTCTCTTAGTTGCACAATATTGAACCCAAGAAGCCACTGATAGGAACAAGGGCAGTTCAAAACTCAACTAATGAAGAGAGAAACATTTATAAGCTCTACTTGTAGGGTAAGGTCTTGGAACAAGATTTAGAGAGCCCAATAGTAGCTCTGTGACAGGGTATAGTTATGCAAGCCATCACAATAACACAGTTCCTTCAAGACATGGATCATGGGGTATTAATAGATTGCTTTCAGAGGGCTTCCCACGCATGCTTCCTTGCCCTCTAGCCAAAACCTATCTTGGGAGATTCATGTTTCTCAAGTGCCGATGTCATTGTCATAAGTAAAAGAATTCTGAAGCTAAATGGGTGAAGAGAAATAACCAGACCATCAGCAAGCCAGCATCCCCAGATGAGATGCCCCAGAATACGGCTTTAGTTCCACCAGGTAAGACAATGCTAAGCCAGGTGGAGGGGGGATCTTCTTAAATTATTCAGAGTTGACAGTGAAGGTGTTTTCTCCCGTGTAAGTCCACAGTGTCTAAGGCCAAAACCATCATTTCATTCTTCAAACAGTATTAAGGCTGGGTGTATGGCGGTCCTGGCCTTGGAATCCTACCACTCTGGGAAAGATGAGACTCACGCTAGCCTGGCCTAAGTAAGGGACACACACACACACACACACACACACACACACACACACACACATTCATAATTTTCAAACACTGAGTAATCGCCTTCCCCAAATGGACCTGTCTGATGCATCCTCCTTTTGCAGCATCCTTTATTCTATGAGGCCAGGCTGATTCTATGAGTCTGGCCTCCCTAACTAGGCCAGGAGGAGCCTAGACTGCCTTGCCCTTGTCCCTTCACAAGTCCAGTTCTTACATCCTCCACAGCCCCGAAGATTCTGAGTTCCTAGCATCAACCCCCACCCTCATCCCAGGCTGACCCTTTCCCCAACAGACCCACTTCCTGTCCCAGACATTGCTGGAACCAAACTTTGGGAAGGATTTCCCTTAGCTCAGTGTGGGGAGAGCAATGTCCAGCTCACTTTTGCCATACCTGTCCAGGATCTCAGAAACAGTGGACAACTTCCCCTCTCTCCTTCCCTCCTGTCTTCCCTCCCTCTGTCTCTCCTTCCCTTCCTCCCTTCCTTCCTCGCTTGCTTCCCTTTCTCCTCTCCCCCCACCCCCGATTTTCTCCTTCTTTCTACTATTTGTTTTTCAGTAAAACATCAGAAACCTGAACAAGATGAATAGATAATTGGGTTGCTGTTGGATGCTCTCCAATCATCCAAGGAGCTGATGGCTCAGCCCCTACCCAAGCCTCCCTCCTTTAGGGTGTGGAGAAGCACCAGGACTCTCTTGAGTCTTCCCTCAGGATCTCTGCCCTCCCTCTTGACCCTCCTGCCTCCCTCACACTCACATCCACCACCAATCTGTTGATTCCCTCTGCCTCCCCAGAGCTCCCACTGTGAGGGCTGATCCAAGCTCCCCACCCCCAGTGGCTCTCATGGCTTGACTCTATACCGCCTGCCTGCAGCTGTGTCCTGCAGGCTATGTGGTTCTAGGGCCAGTGACTTCAGACTGGAATGCTGAGAGTGCTTAGGAGGATTCTGGGAGGGCAGCAGAGCTTGGCATCTACTGCTTCTAACAGCCCTCCGTGACCCTAGCTTCTCTAATAGGGATGCTGGTGGTCATGAAGGGCTGTGCCCAAACCCAGTAGGCATCATCCAAGAAATGAATAACTGGGAAAGACAGAATACCAAGCCATGGAGGAAGTCAAGGCAACGGCTTTAGACCTTCGGGATGGGAGAGGCCTAAGGCTATGGACCACCAAATGGACACCAGGTTGAGTATTTTATGGAGCCCCTGGGTCCTCCCCTTTCTCCCGTTGTTCCTACTGGACACTCGCCCAGTGCCTTCCCACCTTTCTTCTCACAGCATCTTCCAGGAACAAGGAGAGGTCGTCTCCCCAAGCTTGCCTTTGCTTCCTTTGCCTGTCTATGCTCCTCTGACTCCTCTTCAGCTTCCACAGGACATGCTATGAGCTTGGGTTTTCTGGCACCACCTCTTATTCCTCATCCGGAAGCAGTAATCCCCTCCCCTCCCCTCCCTTACATCTGACCTTGCACCCTCTTACACGCGTGCTGTTAATCTCTACATTCGACTCTCATGTTCCCACCACCAAGGCCACACAATCCTACCCATGATGGAAGGCATCCTTATCGGCCCAGAGATGTTGAGAGGCTATATTCATGCCTCTTGACACAGAGGGCACATGATTTGACAAAGAAGTGTCTCTCCACACATTTTTCCCATTATCCATTATTGACATCTCTTTGTCTCCTAATTGACCCCAGACATCCTATCCTGCTTGTCATTCTCCGTACAGCAGCTGGAGGGGACCTTCCAAACCACACAGTAGAGCTACGTACTCTCCTGCCCTAAATTCTCTGAAAAGGACCCTCAAGGATAGCTAAAGAAGAGGAAGAAAAGAACAGGGGACTGGAGAGATGGCTCATCAGTTAAGAACACATATGCTCCCACTTCTCGTTCTTGACAGGAGTTCGGTTCCTTCAACCAACATCTAGCAGCACACAACTCGCTGTAGCCACGGTCCCAGAGAATCTGATATTTTCTTCTGACTTCCAAGGACATGTACATGCATGTGGCATATACGAACTCATAAAGGCTGGGCTGGGCTGTCTAGCACTCTGATTAAAAAACATGACTAAAAACTAGGAAAGGGGTTGGTTAGCTTACACAGCCCAGGTTACAGTCTACTGAGGGGAAGCAAGACAGAAACTTAAGGCAGGAACCTAGAGGCAGGAGCTGAAGCAGAAGTCATAGAGGAGCACAGTGACACACATAAATAAAAAAACTAATTAACCTTTATGAAGAATAAAGGATGAGATTTGGAAACCACAGAGAATCTGGCCCCCTGTGCACAGTTGTATAGACACAAGGTGATACGTCACAATGGAAACAGTGGGGTGCTTTCTCAAACAATTAAAACTAGACTGACTACACCATTCCCTAATTACACTCCTAGATATTAAAAAAACCTAAAATTAAGGTCTCCGACAATTATGTTCATCATGCTAACAACAGCCTAAAGGAGGGATAACCCAAGAGTCCATCCAAAGGTAAGTGAACAAGCTGGGCAAGGTATCACAGGGCCTTAAGTCTCAGGACTCAGGAGCCTGGGGCAGAAGAGAGTTTGATACCGTGTTAGGCTAAGCAGCAGGTTCCAGACTAGCCTGAGGTGCATCATGCGATCCTATCTCAGAAACAACAGCAGCAGCCAACTTGGCATATGCACACAGTTGTATGATTCACCCGAAGGAGAATTTCAAACACACTCCAGCGCAGATGAGCCCCGAAGACACAGGCCTACACGAAGCAAGCCAACCTTTAAAAGATACAACACTCACATGCAGTGTCTAGAACAATCTACTTTGCAGAGATGGGAGGCAGATCATTGGTTCTGAGGACTGAGGGGAGAGAGAACAGGAATCTGGGTTTGTTAAGAACAGAGTTTGAGTTGGGAAAGAGCAAAACAACTGTAGAGTCCGAGGGTGGCGATGGCTGCATGTCGGGGTAGATGTGCTTAATGCCACTAAACTGTGCATCAAAAATGGCTAAGTGTTAAAATATATGTTATATGTATGTTGCCCCAACTTAGAACCCATGCAAAGTCCATTCATCATGTTTTATAATAAAATATATGAGTAAAACCCAAGACTACGGGGCCTATAGCAGCCTTACCTACCTCTGTGACCTCCCATCAACCTTCTTCACTTTGACCTCCCTGCTGAAGATATTCCCTCCTTCAGCCTTTTGTCCACTTCCTGGGGACCCTGTTCCCCATCTTCCTGTGACTGCCCCTTTACAGCTCCTGATCTGTCTGCAGAGAGACCCTTCCTCATCATAAAGGATTCCCCTCTATTTCCAACTTCATTAAAATGTTTAGTCTTTTGTTAAGAATAAATGGTACAGTTAACAGACCTTAAAACAGAGGACACCAACATCATGGAGGGCCTTGAAGAGGTGGGAATAGAGAGTGACTTCCCTCAAGAAAAGCCAAGGAAGAAGGAATTGAGAGGTAGTTGGGGCTGGACCCAACGGTCTATGTGGCTTGTGGCTTCCAGCCCTTTGGCTGTGGCTCTAAAGATCGCTTTCAGCAGAGTGAAGGTTGGTGTTTCTTTGATTTGTTGATCTGACTCACGTTTCAGTTAGTTGGCCTGCGTGGCCTATTTCAAATCCCTAACAAAGAAAATGGGATGTGCTACTGTTGAAAACACACCCCATGCAAGTGCATGCCTCTTGTTTGTGGTTTTAGGTTTGGGCTTTGAGACAAGATCTCTGCTATGTAGCCTAGGATAGCCTCCAGCTTCCCTGATGTTTGCCCCCCAAACCAATGCCAAAGTGATAGACTTGACAGCTATCAACCACATTGTACCTGGATTATCTATCTCTCCTGTTTAAAAAAATAATGGGGTCTGGAGGAATGGCTCAGTTAGTAAAGTACTTGCCAAGCAAACCTGAAAACCCAAGTTAATTCCCCAGAGCCCACAGAAGAAATCCAGACACACAGGGAGGAGCTGTAATCCCAGCACTGGGGAGGCAGAGACAGAAATATTCCAGAGCTTGCTGTCTCACCAGTCTAGCCAAGTCAGCAAGCTCTGTGTTCAATGAGAAACCTGTCTCAAAAAAATAATAAAATAAATGGCAGAAAGCAATAGAAGACATCTAACGCTAATCTCTAGCCCAGGCATGTGACAGCCAAACGAATGCAGCACAACAAAGGTAACACACTGAGTCTGAAGAACGCAAGTGACCTCTGTGTTTTGGCTCTCCTGTCCCATTATAAATCTAAAGAGCGCACCTCGTAAACCACATCACAATTGCTTTTACCGAAGAAAATGCTTTGAAAGAGTAAGTCAGTCAGTTTGTTCTTAAACCTTTTAAAAAGTTTTACTTAACTTTTAAAATTTGCTTAAAAAATTTTTTTTTATTAACTTGAGTATTTCTTATATACATTTCGAGTGTTATTCCCTTTCCCGGTTTCCGGGCAAACATCCCCCTCCCCCCTCCCCTTCCTTATGGGTGTTCCCCTCCCAACCCTCCCCCCATTGCCGCCCTCCCCCCATAGACTAGTTCACTGGGGGTTCAGTCTTAGCAGGACCCAGGGCTTCCCCTTCCACTGGTGCTCTTACTAGGATATTCATTGCTACCTATGGGGTCAGAGTCCAGGGTCAGTCCATGTATAGTCTTTAGGTAGTGACTTAGTCCCTGGAAGCTCTGGTTGCTTGGCATTGTTGTACTTTTGGGGTCTCGAGCCCCTTCAAGCTCTTCCAGTTCTTTCTCTGATTCCTTCAATAGGGGACCTATTCTCAGTTCAGTGGTTTGCTGCTGGCATTCGCCTCTATATTTGCTGTATTCTGGCTGTGTCTCTCAGGAGCGATCTACATCCGGGTCCTGTCGGTCTGCACTTCTTTGCTTCATCCATCTTGTCTAATTGGGTGGCTGTATATGTATGGGCCACATGTGGGGCAGGCTCTGAATGGGTGTTCCTTAAGTCTCTGTTTTAATCTTTGCCTCTCCCTTCCCTGCCAAGGGTATTCTTTTTCCTCATTTAAAGAAGGAGTGAAGCATTCACATTTTGATCATCCGTCTTGAGTTTCGTTTGTTCTAGGGATCTAGGGTAATTCAAGCATTTGGGCTAATAGCCACTTATCAATGAGTGCATACCATGTATGTCTTTCTGTGATTGGGTTAGCTCACTCAGGATGATATTTTCCAGTTCCAACCATTTGCCTACGAATTTCATAAACTCGTTGTTTTTGATAGCTGAGTAATATTCCATTGTGTAGATGTACCACATTTTCTGTATCCATTCCTCTGTTGAAGGGCATCTGGGTTCTTTCCAGTTTCTGGCTATTATAAATAAGGCTGCGATGAACATAGTGGAGCACGTGTCTCTTTTATATGTTGAGGCATCTTTTGGGTATATGCCCAAGAGAGGTATAGCTGGATCCTCAGGCAGTTCAATGTCCAGTTTTCTGAGGAACCTCCAGACTGATTTCCAGAATGGTTTTACCAGTCTGCAATCCCACCAACAATGGAGGAGTGTTCCTCTTTCTCCACATCCTCGCCAGCATCTGCTGTCACCTGAGTTTTTGATCTTAGCCAATCGCACTGGTGTGAGGTGAAATCTCAGGGTTGTTTTGATTTGCATTTCCCTTATGACTAAAGATGTTGAACATTTCTTTAGGTGTTTCTCAGCCATTCGGCATTCCTCAGCTGTGAATTCTTTGTTTAGCTCTGAACCCCATTTTTTAATAGGGTTATTTGTTTCCCTGCGGTCTAACTTCTTGAGTTCTTTGTATATTTTGGATATAAGGCCTCTATCTGTTGTAGGATTGGTAAAGATCTTTTCCCAATCTGTTGGTTGCCGTTTTGTCCTAACCATAGTGTCCTTTGCCTTACAGAAGCTTTGCAGTTTTATGAGATCCCATTTGTCGATTCTTGATCTTAGAGCATAAGCCATTGGTGTTTTGTTCAGGAAATTTTTTCCAGTGCCCATGTGTTCCAGATGCTTCCCTAGTTTTTCTTCTATTAGTTTGAGTGTGTCTGGTTTGATGTGGAGGTCCTTGATCCACTTGGACTTAAGCTTTGTACAGTGTGATAAGCATGGATCGATCTGCATTCTTCTACATGTTGCCCTCCAGTTGAACCAGCACCATTTGCTGAAAATGCTATCTTTTTTCCATTGGATGGTTTTGGCTCCTTTGTCAAAAATCAAGTGACCATAGGTGTGTGAGTTCATTTCTGGGTCTTCAATTCTATTCCATTGGTCTATCTGTCTGTCTCTGTACCAATACCATGCAGTTTTTATCACTATTGCTCTGTAATACTGCTTGAGTTCAGGGATAGTGATTCCCCCTGAAGTCCTTTTATTGTTGAGGATAGCTTTAATTTGCTTAAAATTTAAGTCTGATTGTAGGTTATAACCTTTGAACGATGTAACACATAGGACTTACAGCTAGAGATACTTAAAAAGTCTGTGTGTCTGTCTGTCTGTCTGTCCCTGTGTGTGTCAGTGTCTGCACTTAATTTGAAAGCATGCACATATTGTGTCTTTCCTAATAAATATGATTTTACTTCATAGTGGCTCATTCTGAAATTTGTTTCTTCTTTTTTTGAAGATTTATTTATTGTATGTATGTGAGGTTTTTTTTTTAAAGATTTGTCTATGTGAGTACACTATTGCAATCTTCAGACACACCAGAAGAGGGCATCGGATCCTGTTACAGATGGTTGTGAGTCACTGAGTGGTTGCTGGGAATTGAACTCAGGACATCCGGAAGAGCAGTCAGTGCTCTTAGCCACTGAACCATCTCTCCAGCCCCTGAAGTTCATTTCGATGGCACAAATGAAGGGCCCAGCTTTGCCTGAACACAGCTCTCCGAGGGCACCGACTCTCCAAATACAATACCAGGCAAGCAAGGATCCTAAGATTTGGAAAACCAAAAGCCTACATTGGGTACCTCCCTGCTAGAACTAAACATGAACACCAACGCTTATCTCCAAACGCACGCATCAAGGGTGTCTGGCTGCCATGATGTCACTAGACAACTAGGGACCTGTTTACACCTGGAGGTTTCCTTTGGTTTGCAAGTTGAGTACCAGAGTTGGGATGGGCCTCACATACGAATGGCGTTTCCCCAGGCATCAAGGGTATTCTGAAGGCCTCTCCCAATCAGAAAACCTGAGTTGATGTTTTTGCTGAATCTGAATTGCAAGCAAAAAGGAGGTCAAATTTTAAAAGAGGCACTATGGGAGGGGACCATAATTAAACAGCTCAGGGCTGGGTACGGATGATTAATTTCAAGTGCATAACATCCCGGAATACACGTGACCCAAGGTATTTTTCTCAATAACTTTAAGTGCAGGTCTGGTTGCTCCCTAAGTTCATGCCAGCAACATCTCCTAACTGGTACGTCTCTTGGCAAACTCCAAGCAGCTGCTGCAGCCACACACCTTTCAAGCAGATGAAACCCAGCCTTGTTTGACTGCTGTCGATGTCCCTGACTGCAGGATGATTCATGCTCAGTGGCCTTCACCTGTCAAGTGCTCCTGCTTGGGTGTGGGGGTCTTCTCTGTGGTCCATATGAGCAGAGCTTTTTCCATGAAGGCCATGAAACCTTCGGTTTTCCTCACATGACCCAGCACTCAATGTCAACCTCTTCTAGAACATTCTCGATCATGAGCAATTAGGAGCCTCAGGCAGGCTGTCTTCTGGCCACCATTTTTACAATGACAGGCCCCCTCCTGAACCTCAATACCAGCCCACTCCCATCATCCAAATGATTCTCCAAGTTGCCATGAGGCAGCAATCAGGGTGTGAGTGCGGACAGGAGCCCAGCGCCCAGGTGGAACTCATCAGAAGCCTTCAACAGTGAGAGGAAGCTGACCTCTGAAAGAGGAGAATTGATCAAATATTCAGGGAGGGACAGGCCAGAAGTCAGAAGCAGAGCTGCCGGACGGCGTCTGGGTCCCTTGTCCAGGTAGGTGTTCTTGAGTTGCATCTCTCTTTCAAATCCTACGACAGCTACCTTCGGAGTTGGTTTGCTTCAGGCTAATTCTAGTAGAACTTCACTTGTGAGCAAGAGATTAGCGATAATGCCGCCTGACTCTCCTGTCGGCCAGCCTCGCTATGAGATGGGGAATCTGGATGAGCATCTACATCTGCCTGCCTAGTTTACAGGGGAGGCCCTTCACAAGCTGGCTGGGTCCAAACACAGACCCTCCTACCTGGAAACTACACAGACAAGCGTAACCATCCAGAGAAGAGCCTGCTAGAAGCAGTGATGCTGATGCACTGAGGTACTCTTGAAATCAAAGGGATTGGCAGAGTACATTGCAATGCACCATCTGCTTGGGTCTGCTCAGGCTGTCACAACAAAGGGCCACAGGCTGGGTGACAGAAGCAAGAGGCTTCTTGTGTCACCACAGTTTATTCTGATGTTTCCCCTTGACCTGTAAATGCTTTCCGTCTGCCCTAGGCTCTTCTTACCATCTCCCCTCATATGTGTCTCTCACTCTTCCCATATTCTCTCTTATATATGAGGCCATCTTTGGGGATAAATGTCCCCTGTTCTGCTGGAATGTGCTTCCCTGTGTAAACATGTTCTCTCCAGACAACATGGCGGTCTGAAGCGGTAGAGACGTGTCATTTTTGAAGGGGACACTTCAGTTTGTCACATCATAGGATGAGCACAAAGCATTCAGGACAAAGAGGAAGACTGCCCTGCTGTGCAGAAGGTAAAAATCTCCAAGATCACTTTATGGGGAAAAAAAATAAGTCTTTATGCTTGTGTGTTTGTATCCCCATAAATGATATCTGCACAGGATCCCGAATACTAACATGTGCAGGTACATTTCATCTTTTCTTTTATTGTTTCCCTCTTGGTTTTTTTTTTCCAAGAATGGAAATAAACCTAGAACCTTCCAGGTGCTAAGGAAACACCTGGCCGCCGAGCTATTCCCAGCCTTCGGTCCAGCTTTCGCTTTTAGCCAAGGCCTCACTATTCATCCAGATTGGCCTGGCGTTCACTCTGTAGCCCAGACAGGCCTAGGACCTGCTTCCTTCCTGCTTCAACCTCCCAAGTAGCTGGAGTTCCAGGCCGGCTTGTGTCTCTTCAGCTTTATAGACAGAACCAAGAAAACACAGTCTGGAGTTACTTTCTGAGGAAAAAGAACAGCAAATGCCTTGAATCTTTCATTTGTGCTGTATCGAGTTTCTATTTCTACATTGTCTGGCCCACACATGTGTGCTTTATAAAATATGTAAGCCTAAATATGTATATATGTACATGCAACATATGTACACATACACATGCATTTTTTTAAATCCTTATTCTCTTCTGTATTCTATTTAAGATATAAGCCATGAATTATCTTAAGGACACTAGACACTTTATATATACATTCTCAGGATTGGATTCATGTGCCAAGCGAGGCCTGCATCTTGCGTTTCTGTCTGTACTTGTAAGCTCTTTAAGGGCTGTATTCGGTCTAAGCAATTCATGAGGCCTGGCTGGCATGGATGGTCAGGAAATCGGATCCTTTCTCGTGTTCTAGAAGTGACGGGGATGACGGTAGGGCATGATGAAGGACAGAAGGGAGACTGAGTAGCACTTAGGGGTTGGCTAAATCTGGATGAGGAGAGAAGACCTTTTCCTTACAAACCACCAGCCCCCCGTTAAGGTCTCTGTTAGTGGACTGGGTATTCCATTGGCTGTTGCTCTGTTCTAGTGTTTTCTGTTATAGGCACAAGAAAAATGTCCTTGGGATGAGTGAGGACTTGCAGTCAATGCTTTACCTCTCCCACTGGTCAGTCCTCTCCAAGACCAGTCCAGGAGAAGAGCTAACTCGGATCCGGAAACATCCAAAGACCATGACGACTCAGCATGTCCCTGCTGAGCAGAGGACGCTGATTTAGAAGTTGTTCAGAGAGGCTTGGTGCTTGGTCCTCCTGGGGAACCTGCTTTCCAAGGACGGCCCCAGTCTCTGCTGCCCCTGCTCAGCCTCCACCCCACATCGTTAATCAAGCAGTGTTTCTAAAAAGGAAGCCAGGACTCGCTGCAGGAGAAGTAATAAGTGACAGCCACGTAGAGATTTCTAGCCCTCACCAGAAGGCAGGTACTACTTTGGCATACCCTCTCTGAGTCAAGACTCTGTCCAGGATGGAAGCCATTAGTCATGTGGCTGTTCCGATTGAAGTTGAAGTAAAATTCCATATTCACTTATTAGGACTCACTAGCAACCATATTGAAGAGTAAAACTGGAGAACATTTCTACCCTCACGGGGGTTTCATCAAAAATCTTGACTGTGTGTTGCCAGCGTTTGCAACTTCGTGGGTTCTTCTTTCTTCCACCCTTTCAACCCCCTGACACTAGATAGGAGAGAAAAAAGATAGAGAAGAAAGAGGGTGACGTTATCCTTAAACTACTTCCTGCTGATTAGGGATATCGGGTTCCTTGGGGGCAAGTTTGATCTTTGCCATCAGGATATCTAATTTCTTCTTGTTGTTTCTTCTTTGCGCATAACTACTTAACAGACCTTGACCAACATCAGCCAACCACCCACCCAGGGCCCTAGCCTCCGAAAAGTTCCCAGAATTCCACATATCACACAATCTTAGAAACTATCTGCTACTTGCAAAATCATGTCCCTGCTAGAGCATGAGGCAAATCATAATCAGCTGCTGTGAGGGATCTGAAGCAGCCCCATACCGCACACCCGGGGTTAATTAACACTCTTACAACACGTCTGTGTTTTTTGAAGAAACCAAAACTCCAGAACTGTCACTTCAACCGTGAGAGGAGACCCAAACTTCATCAAGGGAGGGGCCCTAGTATCCGAGTTCATCGAGCCCACAAAGGGATTGCATGAGATGCTCAAACTCAGACCGTTGTTTGAAACTATCCACCGGCTACGCAGGGACAAGAAAGAACTGCGTTATGACGTGGTAACTGTGAACTTAAGCAATGATACGGCGTTGGGAATGGTAAGGCATTAACTTCGCATCCTCACACCACGCGGTAAGGGAACAGCCTTGGACTGGTGTATTCATATCTTCCCTAGCTCCTCTGTACCAGATTCAACTGTTTTATCATTCTCCCCAATCTACATTGGAGAGTGAGTTCTTGGGCTGTTTGCAATGCTCAAAAATATCATTTTAAAAATGCCCTCGTTTGTTATAGAAATCTGGTGCTGGGGAGAAATGCGTACACCCAAGTAATTCAAAAACTAGTTTTGTGTATTTCCATTTTTCTTGAAGTCCTAGTAAAATACATGGAATGTGAAATTTACTATCTTAACCTACTTTTCCATTCTCCATTTCTTTTTTCTTTTCTTTTGCTCTTGTTTTGAGGTGAGGTCTTCCTACGTAGCCTAGACTGTTCTGGACCTCATGAGTGTTAGGAGTTAGAGATGATTGGGGGCCATCCAGAGTGGGGGCTGGGAACTGAACTCTGGTTCTCGGAAAGAGCAGCAAGCACTCCTAACTGCTGGGTCATAGCTCCATTCCCATTCTAGCCACTTCCAAGTGTACCATTTGGTGGATCTGGAGCTGTGCTTGGCACTCTAGTAATATTGGATGAATCCATTAATAGATATACCAGGGCAGGATTATAAGGCAAGCATAGAACCAAGCATCCACGATGAGGCAAAGATGATCCCTACACTAGCAGGTGGCTGAGCTGTGCTTTCTAGAGTCCTCGTCTCCCGAGCCTGACTTTCAGATACCACACCCCTCACAAGGAATGAGCTGTCAGCTGGGACAGGTTAGGTTGGAGACTGGCTAAGAGCACACCAACTCTTCCTTCTCCGTTTTGGGCTACAGTTGGCTTCTCATTTTCTGTCTTCCTAGAGCGGATCTTCTGGGCCTCAAGGCCCATCCAACACCGTTCTTCTCCTGTGCTACTCAAATTCTTCGTTTAACCTGCCCTAGGCTCAGGGGCAACCCTGCTGACCCTGATTTGACCCTGCCGACCAAGATGAAGCCACAGTGACTGATTTACACAGGTGGCCAACTCGCAGCTGGTACCACATAGCAAACATAGGAGGCACAGAGCTGATTCCTAAAAACCTTAAGGCTGTTCTACTCTGATTTATTCCCAACACTGGCAAGAGTTTTAACCTCCTCATTTTCCAACAGGACACCATTTCCCATCCTTGCAAGCTGCCCGGCCCATGCTGCCCAATGATACTTGCCTATGAGTCTTCATGGAACCCTAGGTCTGCTCTTGCAGGACTTAAACTTCAACAGGAGTCTTAGCGGGGACAATTAAACCCATGCATGGCTCGAATGGTCTAAGGCAGTGGGTAGCAAGGCTAATGGAGAAGTGGAAATGACAGGTAAGTCCCTCATTAGGCCCCGTGTCTGGTCTGGACTAGAGTAATCTTCACTGGGCTGTCATGACACCAAGACCAACCCTTAACGCTATGTCATCCCCTGCTTCTCTTCTGGCCCTTGTCACCCACTGCCTTGGTGTGTGTGAACTGCGCAAGGGTTTAATTGTGCCCTCTAAGACCCATGTTGAAATTTAATTGTTATTTTAACAGTGCTGAGAGATAGGTAGGTAAAGAGGATTCTGCTTGGGTGGATGAAGCCCCACCCACCCATCCCGGACCCTGCCTACTGTCCCCTATCTCACCTCTGTGACTTCTTCTTTTGTCCTGCGTGTAGTGTCTTTTCACTTCCCATCAGCTCAAATCTCATCCAGGAAGACACCTCTTGGACCAGTGTCCCACGGAAACTTTACTCTCACTTCCACATCTGTTTGTCCACTTCTGTGCGCTTTTTTCCAGGGACTTAAGTTCGATGTCTCTATAATAAGCTCAGACCTTCTACTTCCACTCCAGCCAATTTCTCTTGCTAACTTCACTCCTACTAGGGCAACCTTGGTCTCCCCTTAGTGTCCATTTATCCATCCAGCATCTATGAAACATCTCCTGTCCATGAACCCAAACCTGGCTCACTTTTATTTCCTCTTGTTCCCTTCAGTCAGCCTGCAGTCTATCCTAGGGTCTCACTGCTGGTTTCAAAATATATCTTCTAGATTGATGGCCCTCCTTTTTAAAAAGGAGAAGAAGAAAAGGAGGAGGAGGAGAAGGAGGAGGAAAAGAAAGAAGAAGAGGAAGAGGAGGAGGAAAAGAAAGAAGAGGAAGAAGAGGAGGAAAAGAGGAGGAGGAAGAGGAGGAGGAAAGGGAGGAGGAGGAAGAGGAGAAGGAAGAAGAAGAGGAGGAGGAGGAGGTAGTGATTATCTTCAACTGGAAATATGCTCAGAGTTAAGAGCACTGCTACTCTTCTAGAGGTTCCAAGTTTGTTTCCCAGGACTCATGCCAAGTGTCTTGCAATTGTCTGTAACTCCAGCTCCAGGCATCCACTGTCCCCTTTTGGCCTCTGAGGGCACTATGCTCACACGTGCATAAAATTCACACACACACACACACACACACACACACACACACACTTAAAATTTAAAAAAAATATTTTTTTAAAGAAAGAATGCTATCTATTTGTATAAACAGAGTGCTTCGACTCCCTCTTTCAAATAAAAAGATCTGAAATCAGAAATCAGAATCTCCATTGAAGGAAAAAAAATAGAAATTAGCCGGGTGGTGGTGGCACACTCCTTTAACCACAACACTTAAGAGGCAGAGGCGGGTGCATCTCTGTAGGTCAGCTCAGTCTACAGAGTGAGTCCAGGCCAGCCAGGGCTACGTGGAGAAACCTTGTCTTGAAAAACAAAACAAAAAACAAACAAAATAACAAAAAAAAGAAAGAAAGAATGAGAGAAATTAAAAATTAGTCCCCTAAGGGGAAATCATAAAATAAGTCACTTAAACTGGAATGATTGTTTATGCATTAGTCTGCTGAAGAAGCTGAATGGCCAACCCAAGAATGGGAGGGGGAGGCTTTGTTCAGCGTAGTGAACAATTTTAGGCATAAGACCCCATGTCAGAGACAGATTTCTTGCTGCTGTTTTGTTTTCTATTCAAGGTCAAGTAGGAAGGACGGTTTTGCTAGCAAGCTATTCTTTCACAGCACTGTATTTACTTCCCTGGGTGGACAAGTATGGTGTCGTGGATGGTGAGCTTTATACATGGGTCACAAACCAGGACTTATCGTTTTTCAATTACTTCAATCTCCTCACTCATACCTGAGCTTAATGTAGACCCGCAGGATATTTTTTTGTTTTCTTTCTTTTTTTTTTTTTTTTTTTTTTTTTTTGGTTCCTTTTTTTCGGAGCTGGGGACCGAACCCAGGGCCTTGCACTTCCTAGGTAAGCGCTCTACCACTGAGCTAAATCCCCAGCCCCGTTCGTTTTCTTTCTTTATTCAAAATCTCCACCATGGTTTGAATTTGCCACCCATTAGTCTGGAACAGTGATAAAGGGCTTCCATTGTTTCTGAGGTTGAGTTTACCCGTAGCAACACATAGAGTTAAGTCCTAATCCCAGGACCACGGAGGAACCTTGTTTGGAAACACTGATTTCAGATGTTCTCTGACAGAGCTCCTTCTGGGTTGGGGTCCTCAAGGAGCACTGGTGTCCTTTTTTGTTGCTTAAGATTTGTCTCTCAGATTTCATTATGTGTACGGTGTTTGTCCTGCCTGTTTGTCTGTGCTCTGTGCGCATGCCTGTGCTCTATGCGCATGCCTGGTGCCTGTGGAAGCCCCAAGGAGGCATCAGATCTTCTGGAACTGAAGCCACAAGCAGTTGTGAGCCACTGTGTGGCTAGGAGGCAAACCTGGATCCTCTGCAAGAGTGGCCAGTGCTCTTCAATGGTGAGACATCTCTCCAGTACCAGGACTTGATTGATTTTGAGAGAAGGGAGAGGAAGATGGGTATAGAGTTCCTTCCCCCCCCACCACACTCCCAGATAGAAGGGCCTATGCCACAGAGGTAGAGATGGGAGGATGTATCTACAAGCCAAAAGAATACCAGAGATTTCCAGAGATGCTGATTTCCAATTAGGAAAAGACAACATGGATACCAGCGTCTCTGGGATCGTCGTCTCGATTTCAGCTTCCTGGTCCTTGTGCTTGTCATTAAGAGAATTCAGATGGGACACCCAAGGCAGCATGGAGTTTATTGCACACTCTCACCAAGTCAATAAGGATTATGGCTGTGAGCCTTACCACGCTGGTCTGTATTTGAGGCAGACTTGGTGCTATTTCTAAATTCTCAATGTGATCTGCTTTTCCTGAGAGACGTGTCTTGCCAAAGTGATTGATAGGCCTCCTTTGCATAAGTTTTTACAGGAGGGGGAAGCACCCAGCTCTGATCTTTACCAGAAAGCCTCCCATTTTGTATTAATCTTGTTGGAATCAGAGCTCCC
Organism: Rattus norvegicus; assembly: GCF_021556685.1. Lineage (NCBI taxonomy): Eukaryota > Metazoa > Chordata > Mammalia > Rodentia > Muridae > Rattus > Rattus norvegicus. The sequence continues at coordinate 56,613,930 of NC_141542.1, forward strand.
GGAGCCATGATCTGATAGTCATCGATCCATGACCTTCGAGGATGTCATAGCAAGGCCACACATGGTTCATGTCCCACTCCTCCAGGCAGTAATTAGAGCCCTGCAGTTCCAGCCCTCAAGTTTGTAGGCGGCTGCTGCTGCTGCTGCTGCTGAGGACGGCATCTATGCCCAGTGTCCAAGTCTGCTAGTTTTGCATTATCTATTTCTCATTGACACCTGGATTGGGGAACTCAAGAGAATAGATTTTCGTGACTGTGAGCCACCCACTTTGTGGTCATCATCCTCGCAGTCCTGGAAAACCAACCCAGTGGATGCTGCTCTCTTTGGCTCCAGAGCTTTAAATACCTCACCTTACCCAGCCTGGCCTCTTCAGAGAACCTGACTTTGCAGGCTCCCTGCAACTGCAACACATACAGTTCTTCTGACAATGCTTCTAGCTTGCCTCATACCCCGGAGCTCCTGTAAGTCATGGCCCGCAACGACTCCCCTGAAGCCTGGAAGAAAACAGTGTGTCCTAGTCTTAAGGTGGAGAGATTTGGAGGATTGGTGCCCAGTGACCAGGAAGCATTTCACACCAAGCCCAAGGCTTGAGCATAATTTTCTCCTTCCGATCTGCCCTCCCACCTGCACTGAGGGAGGTAAGCAAATCCCGGCATTGTTACAGTTCAGTTTCTGGTCACACAAGGTCACACACACACACACACACACACACACACACACACACACACACCACAAAACATACACACAATAACAATAGTAATAACAATGTTACTTTTAATGAAATGTAGTATCCTCTTGCCATGTACTGCACATGAATTACCATAAATGTTTATGCAAAATTAACTAAATCTGCATGAGCCCTTTCACATGTGCTCACACACACACACACACACACTTACACACACATACACACATACACACCCATATACACATACACCCATACACACATACACCCATATACACATACACACCCACACACACACATATGCCCATACACACATATACACACACACATACACACATACATACACATACGCACATACACACATACACATAGACACATACACATACACACCCACATTAATATCCATTATCCAGTACTGAACCTCTCAGCTGCTTCTACTGTTGTCTGTATCTTGAAATTAAATGTGTGTGTGTGTGTGTGTGTGTGTGTGTGTGTGTGTGTGTGTGTATACATATGTGTGTGCTAGTGCCCTTAGAGGCCAGCAGAAGGAGTCAGATACCTAAGAGCTAGAATTACAGGCACTGTGAGCCACTGGACTTGGGTGCTGCCATCTGAACTGGGGGCCTCAGGTTGGAGCAGCCAGAATGCTCAACTGCTGTTAATTGCTGAGCTATCTCTTATGACCCCGTTGTGCCAATAGAATGAGGTGTGGGGGAAGAACCTTGTGTTTAAGGTCACATGACCAGGTTGGGCAATGGAACCTCTGTGCAGTTCCACAGAACTCATTAAACTTCTCTGACCTTCAACTCTATACACTCCTATCTTAGTTACTGCCGTTGCTGGGAAGAGACACCATAACCAAGGCAGCTCTGATAAAGAAAACACTTAACTGGGTGGTTTGTTTACAGTTTTAGTGTGCTAGTCCATGATCATCCCAGTGAGAAGCAGACAGGCATGGTGCTGGAGCAATAGCTGAGAGCTTCACATCACAATCCACAGACAGCAGGGATAGGGTGAGATTGAACTCCATGAGGGCTTTTGAAACCTCAAAATGACATCCTTTCTCCAACAAGACCATACCTACTTCAACAGGGCCACATCTCCTCCAACAAGCCCACATCTCCAACAATGCCTCACCTCTTCCAACAAAATCACTCTTCCTCCAACAAGGCCATACCTCCTTCAAGGCCCCACCTCCTTCAACAAGGCCACATTTCCTTTAAAAGGCCACACCTCCTCCATCAATGCCTCACCTCTTCCAACAAGGTCACTCTTCCTCCAACAAGACCATACCTCTTCCAGCAAGATCACATCTCCTCTAAGGCCACACCTTCTCCAACAAGGCCACACTTCCTCCAACAAGGTCATACCTCTTCCAACAAGATCACATCTCCTCCAATAAGGCCACACCTCCTCCAACAAGGCTATACGTCTTCCACCAAGGCCGTACCTCCTTCAAGGCCACACCTCCTACAAGAAGGCCTCACATCCTAATCCTTCCTAAACAGTTTGACTAACTGTAGAACAAACATTCTAATGCATGAGCCCATGAAAGCCAGATTCAAATCACTATAATGTCCTTCTCTCATGCTGGACTCTCTAAGCTAGGAGCCATATGCTTTCAAATTCAAATGAAAGATGGACTTCATGTCCCCAGAGCATGTAGTTCCTTCACTCCCTTCCACCGTCCCTTGTGGCTGGTGCTGTCCTGAGTCTGTTCATACATGGTGGCTGCTAGGGGTGAACCTCTTTAACCTCCATCAATCACCATCTTGTCCTAAAGTAATGTAATGAGCTGGGAAACACAAGCTTACAGGTCACAGGGTCTTAGCAAGTAGGGTTCAGGACAAGACAGGAGAAGACTGATCAGATACAAACACCAGGATTCTGAGCTGAACGACACGGAGAGAGGGCACACAGTCCCACACAGGAGCAAAATGGCAGCTCTCTTGGCAGAGTGACTACGGTTTAACTTTGGACATCCCTCCTGTGAGCTTATCGCTGTCCCTTTTCTCGACATTTCCAGTGACTCTGAAGTTGCAGTCCATCTTTCAGGAATCGCTGTCTCAGCAGAACACCTAGCACCCTGCACAATCTGCATGGCCATGAGGTTAAGTAAACGCCCCTTGGTGCTGCCACAAAAGCCCTTTCCCAGAGAACCACTGTAGAAAAGTTTCTGTGAAGTGGCTCTCTACTTAGCACCTGTAAGTTAGTATATTATGGGATAACTAACATCCATTGCAAATAATTAGAATCAATACTTCACGGAGCCCTTGTAGTGGCTAACCCACGCAGTTATCTTACTCAACTTCAGCATCACCAAGGAGCTCAGCGAGGCACAGCTCTGGATGTCTGTGAAAGTATACCCAGAAAGAATTTACCACAGGAGAAAGACTCATTTCTGGATGTGGATGGGACCATCTCGAACAAGCTGGGGGCCCAGACAGAGTAAAAAGGGCAGAAAAAGAAATCCAATTAAATCCCGACACTTCCTGTTTGCTTGCTTTCATGCTACAGCTAGATGGGGCTAGAGCTGCTGCGCTAAGCCCCGCCCCATCGCCCTGTGGTGCCCCCTGCCTCCTACCCCACCCTACCCCCTGGGCTGAGTCCTCTAAAACCATGAACAAAATAAGTTCTCCTTCAGCTGCTTCTGTAGGCATTTGGCCACAGCAACGATAAACATTAACTCATATGACCTCCCCAAATCAAAAAGAATTAATTCATTTAAAGGCAAGCAGGAAAGAAGTCACTGAGGTAGGAGGTTTGTAGAAACAGAGCGCCCAAAGGCTGTTTTTCATTTCTTTTCACAGGAGGCACTGAGGTAATGCAGGCTTGACCTTGGTAAATTCACCGACGAGAATTCACGATTTCACAGGGACGTCCTGGAACTCTCTGGCTGCGATGCGCCTCCATGTCAGACATCTCGCACATTTGGGCAAACTCCAGAGCTCATGCCGTTCTTAGGAATCATCGTCGTCGTCGTCTCCATTTCGGCTTCGTGCATAAATGTGATTTCTGCTACTGCAAATACCACCCACCGGGGCAAAGATAAGTGATACGAAGTGGGTTTTGCAAGTGTCTTTGGTATTTTTAGGAAAAGGCATTTTGAAATGTTCAGTTGTGTGAGACAGCCTGTTGTCGGGCAGAGAAGCAGGCCTGCTTGCCTGAGAGTCATTTCTGCGTGGAAGAAAGGTTTCTATCCTGGGCCTGGCTGCATCTGCCCTGGCAACGCTGACGCACAGAATGTTATTGGATTTGGAAGAGGCAACTTGGGGAAATGTGAAGCCTGAGACTCTGAACCATGAGCAGGATGCCTCTTAGGGCGCCTGTGGGCATACACCCCAGGTCTCCCCTGAGCCTCAAGCCCCGCAGGGGCACAAGAGAGACAGCAGCAGCACTGGAGGCTTCTGGGTCTTTTTCCAGCTGCTGTAACAAAAGGCCATATGCCAGCTGGCTTATAAACAACAGAAAGTTACTCTCGCAGTACTGGAGGCTAAAGTCCAGGGTGAGGATAATGGCTCCGTTTCCAATGAGGGCTCACTTCCGAGTTCATACACAGCCTTTTCCCTCTGTGACTTCTGTGGCGGAAAGGACAAGGCTTCTCTCCTTGAGATCTGTCTATAGTTGCATAATGGCCCCTCACATGAGCTCTATTCCCCAGACCAAATCACCCTCAAAAGAGCTGGCCGGTGAATAAGGACTTGAACATAAGTGCCAATCTCACGCTACACAGTAGCCATGCGTATAGTTACTGCACATGTCCTACTTGGTGCTTTAGTTTTATGGGACAGCGTTTCATGTAGCTCAGGCTGGTCTTAAAGGTATGATCCTCCTGCTTCTGCCTCCGACATACACCGGCAGGCCCAGCTTTAGCCATTACGTCTTAATTAAAAAAAAAAAAAGTTTGTTTTTTTTTTGTTTTTGTTTTTGTTTTTTATAAAGAATTTCAGGAGACGCAAACACTCCAGCCACAGTCCTGGCTCCAGATACTCTTACAATATGAATAAATAATGATGTCTCTGAAAACTGAATTGGTCTTATGCATTTAAAACTGAATAGAATTCTGCTTACTGCTAGGAATTTAATATTAAGCATTGCCAAGCCACAAACAATCGTCACAGAAAACTACCATATGGAAAAGTTATCAACATGTCTGTGGTGGAGGCAGGAAATCGCTGCCATGTTTTTAACTCTCAAAAAAAAAAAATCAATTACACACATTTTGTGGGTAATTTTTCCTCCCATAGGGGTAAGAACAGCCCGCCCATTAATGAGGAGGGGAGGCATTCACGTTCTCAGAAAGCTTGAAGGGCTAATTGCAGACAAAGATGTACAAAATAAAAAAAGTCCTGAGAGCCCAGGCTCTCCGCTCCCACGCCTTGCAGGTCGTTCACGTGGGGCCTCTGCTCAGCTAGAAATACAGCTTCCTTCTTCAGAAGCATGGTGGGAGTCAGGCCCCGCCATTGAATCTGATAGCTACTACTTCCCAGGGCTATTTAAACCTTCTGGAATAGACCGTTGGGGAGTCGGGGAGTAGGAGGCACCGGCAGTCATGAGTGTGTGAGCCAAGTTTTAAGTCAAAGTTGGTTTCTCTCTCTCTCTCTCTCTCTCTCTCTCTCTCTCTCTCTCTCTCTCTCTGTGTGTGTGTGTGTGTGTGTGTGTGTGTGTGTGTGTGTGTGTGTGTTCATGCATTTGTGCTTGTGCTGATAAGTGTAACCCAAGCAGGGGCGTACAGGTTAAAGGGGGATGGATATCTTAGGGTTTTACTGCTGGGAACAGACACCATGACCAAGGCAACTCTTACAAAGACAACATTTAATTGGGGATAGCTCACAGGTTCAGAGGTTCAGTCCATTAACATCAAGGTGGGAGCATGACAGTGTCCAGGCAGGTGTGTTGCAGGAGGAGAAACATTTTCATCTGAAGGCTGCTAGGAAATGACTGACTTCCAGGCAGCTAGGATGAGGGTCTTAAAGCCCACAAGTACAGTGACAGAACTACTCCAACAGAGCCACACCTCCTCCAACAAGACTACACCTCCTCCAACAAGGTCACACCTTCTCCAACAAGGCCACACTTTCTCCAAGGCCACACCTCCTCCAACAAGGCCACACCTACTCCAACAAAGTTACACCTTCTCCAACAAGGCCACATCTCCTCCAACAAGGCCACACCTCCTCCGACAAGGCCACATCTCCTACAAAAAGGCCACACTTCTTCTAAAAAGGCCACACCTCCAAAAGTGCCGCTCCCTGGGCAAGCATATACAAACCATCACAGAGGATGTCCAGTGTTCTATTCCCTTTACCCTCCCCATTGTCTGAGACAGGGTCTCTCTGGGAACTTGCTTGGGACTAGGCCAGCAGCCAGAAAGCCCCAAGGATCCTGCCTCTTTCTTTGTCTGCACAATACTGAGGTTACCGGCATGGTCCCTGCTAGACCCAGACTTTTACGTGGGCGCTGGGATTTGAACCTGGTCCTCGTGTGCAGCAAGCACTCCTGCCCCCTGAGCTATGTCCCCAGCTCAAGGTTCATTATAAAAGGCTGCCTTGTTTTTGCTTTACACCCCTAGCACACTGCAGATAGCTCCTGCCCGCCCTCTCAGCTACCCCAGATCTAGTGAGGAAACACCACTGAACCACACCATGAGCCATTTCTCCTCAGAGAAGGTGAACAAACTGTCCCTGTTCTTCCCTTGCAGGGCTATGAATGCAACTATGAGGGAAACAGGTTTGGGAATTCTGGGTAACAAAGGTATGAAAAAGCCACTGAGGGAGGGGTTTCCAAAGAGAGAAGACCTCCAACTACACTTGCCTCAGATAAAATCGACTGCCCCATCCTGGATCACCCTGTAAAGTTACCCTTCTTCCCACCCCTCTGCATCTTCTTCCGGGTGGCTTCTGAAGTTCCCGTGGTTTTGTTGGATCCCCAGACCCAAGCCTAGTTCCCACAGCTGAATGCTGGAGCTCTGATTAGCATATTGGTTTACTTAAGGTAACACAGTAGTTTCTCAAAAGGTTAATAGGACTTCTTGGCCACTGATAAGGTTTTACTGTACCTTCTCCTCTGGAGGAAAAGGGAGTGCATAACACAGGTAAGTATCAAGGGTCAGCAGGAGATACAATCGGTTGCTGAATAAGCAGTGTCTCTATGGAGTAAGATATCTAGCATTACTACTGGCCTTTGGATCCTACATGACAGTCCTCGAATGACCCCTAGACCCACTGTGCCCCACTCCATCAAGCCTTTCTTTGCTCCAGAACAAAAAGCAGGATTTGAGCACTTCTTCAGGGGATTCTCGAGTCATTTATTTGCCATCTATAGAATTTCTAACATGTTTGCCTCTGTTAAAACCCCAGCAGGACCAAGTCTGAAGCAACCACACAAGGGCTGGGCCAGCACACCATCAAACAGTCAAGAGGGACGGTGCTGCGGTAGCATCACAGGCTAGGGGGAGCAGATGGACCAAGTCGCCAAGACTTCCAAATCCAGGGCTTCAGGAGAAAGGAAGGAAGAAGATTTGTGGGAACAGACATGGGAAGTCATCGCCAAAGAAACCAGACGGGAACTGGGAAAGGCTGCATACATTGTAAATCACCTATAATTCGTTTTCTATAGATCATCGTCCATGCCAAGGATAGAGTGGACACTGGGGACGTAGGCCTATTGGTCTACCTGGGCTTCTACTTCCTTAGTGGCCAAACAGGAAGACATCAGCCTCAAGCTATGAGCTTTATATCAGCTTCACAGCTTACAGCTCAAATGACATTTGAGCATAAGGTGTAATAGGCCCAGATCAATCGGTGTGGTAAATCCCCACCCCACCGCCTGCCCAGGTTAGGACACGGAAATTTTCGACAGTCAAACAATGGGCTCTGAAGGCTAAAAGCAGCCCCTGACCCGTACATTGTACAACACAGGTGCTGTGAGGCTGCAGGAGCTGACCAGACCAGTAGATAGAGTAGCTAGGAAGGTACTTAAGGCATCTCCTGGGAGCAGATCTTAGTTTGTTTCTACATCAAAGAGCAATGTTTTTGATGGTTCAGCACTCAGTGTGCTTAATGCTTGTTCAGAGAACACATGTTTCATTCCCAGCACACATATGGTATAGCTCACAACCACCTGTAACTCCAGCTCCAGGAGTTATGGCTTTCCTGTAGGCACATATATGTGCAACTATCTCTTATGACCCAGGGCCTAAAGGTTGACATTTCTGATACTATTATTATTGTTTTAGAGAGGGGGAGGGGGAAGGGGAGGGGTGATGCCCTCTTCTGGCCTCTTCAGGTATTGCACTCCTGTGATACATATAAACATACACACATTCTCTCTCCCCCTTCTCTCTCTCTCTCTCTCTCTCTCTCTCTCTCTCTCTCTCTCTCTCTCTGTTACAGTGCATGATCAAGATCTCAAGAAACAGAAAAAATAATCCATCAGATTGGAAAGGAAGGAAAAGCATGTACTAAAATGTGGAGTTGGGAGTGTCCATGTGGGCTACTGCCAGCTACCTAGGAAAATGTCGGGTCAAGACAAACCCTGGCACCAGAGAGGGGAAACTTGGTTCGGTAACCCTTGAAAAGCACAGAAGTTAGTATGGGCTGCAGAGTCAGAGCCATGAGTCAGACGTCACTCACAGGACTCCGCGGTTCTCAGGGTTGTAGGTGGACGTTTCTGAGGGGTGGTTCAGGGTACTACGATGACTGGGGACAGCCAGAGGGCTTGGAAGGATAGCAATTTACTAGTAAATAAGAACTTCCCAGGGCAGAACTACTGAACTGAAAGCCAGGAGGTGATGGATGGGGTTGGATAAGATATTCAAAGACAAGGTGCTTCTTCCAAGACTGTATCACTAGGCAGAAAAAAAAACAAAACCAAAAACATCATTAATAATAGGTCTGTGGCGGTTTGGAGAATGAGATGGGGCAGAACGGAGGAAAGGAGGAATCAGGTTAGTGTGACAGATACTAAGGTGGAGACTTCCAACAGAGATGGCAAATAGCTGAGAAAGTAGGCACAGAGCTAAGAGAAGGTGTCAGGGACAGAGGTGTAGACTGGAGAGACAGGCTTCAGAAGAGAATGGTGGTAATGGAGTCTTCTGAGAGAGGAGGACCGGAGCAATGGGCTGAAGGTAGATCCCTAGAAGGCTGCTCACTAATGTGGTAGCGGGAAGCAATAGCCAAAGAAAGGGCTGTCCTAGGGGAGCAGGGTCCAAGGTCAGGTTGTATACAGGAAGCACAATGATGAACCTTTAATTAGAACGAACTAGACAAGTAGATTGCTCATTTTTTTTCTCTTTTTTGATAATTACATTCAGACATAATTCACTTACCATATAATTAGGCATTTAAAGTATACACTGATTGGTTTTCCCTGTAACTACAGTTATACAACCTTGATTGGCATCTATCTCAGATGTTATACCCTTTATCCCATTAAATGCCAAGCAGTCTGGTCCCCAGAAGAAATTCGCTCTGTTTCTAGCTTTACTTGTATCAGCCATTCACATCAACAGACTTCTTGGTCCTTGGGACTACCTTCTTTCACCCGGAATACTTGTCTCGTGGTTCATTCACGGTGTACTCTGTGTCGGGACACTGCTCCTATTATGGCCAAATGACATTCCATTGTGTAAGTAATCCCATGGTTGTGCTTATCCACTCAGATGACACAGGAGCGGTTTCCGGGTTGGAGTTCTAATAAGGAATGCTGCTGTGAGCATTCGTGCATACGCACGCTCTTTCACCTCTCCTGGGTGTATCCTTACGCACTGAACCGACATGTTCTGTGGCAACTCTGTGTGTGTCTTCTGAGAGAACTGCCCAAGTGCTTTCAGACGGTGCCCACGCCATCTTCCGTCCAAACCAGCAGCCTACGAAGGTTCTGGCTCTCGAATTTTCTAGCAGTGAATGTTATTTGCATTTTGTTTCTTTTCTAAATTATAGCTGTTGTGGTTTGGATATGGAGTGTTCTCCAAGAGGCTCATGTATTGAAGACTTGGTCCCTGGCTGATGGAACCAGGCATTGAAGGAGTGAGTGGATCCTGAGGCTGTGATGTCATCACTGGGTTAGCCCTTTGGTGGTGATAATGAGTCTGTCAGGAGGTGGCAGTAAGTAGAGAAAATGAGACTTAGTTGGGGGAAGTAGGTGTGGGTCACTTGGGACATACTATGGAAACATAACTTGCTCCTCTCTGTCCCTCTCTGTCCCTCTCCTTCTCTCTCTGTCTCTGTCTCCCTGTCTCTCTATGTCTCTGCCCTTCTGTCTCTGTCTCTCTCTCTGTCTCTGTCTCCCTGTCCCTGCCTGTCTCTGTCTCTCTGTTTCCCTGTCTCTTTCTGTCTCTGCCCCTCTGTCTCCTTGTCTCTCTCTGTCTCTATGTCTCTCTGCCTCTCTGTCTCTGTCTCCCTGTCCCTGCCTGTCTCTGTCTCTCTGTTTCCCTGTCTCTTTCTGTCTCTGCACCTCTGTCTCCTTGTCTCTCTCTGTCTCTATGTCTCTCTGCCACTCTGTCTCTGTCTTCATTTCTCTGTCTCTCCGCTTCTGTCTCTATTTCTCTGTCCCTCTGTCTCCCTGTCTCTGTCTCTCTGCGCCTCTCTCTCTTTTCTCCCTCTCTCCTTCCTGGGAGTTCAGAGGTGAACAGCCATTACAAGGTCCTACCACCATGATAATCAGCCTTACCTCAAGCCCAAAGCAATGGATCCAAGCAGCCATGAACTAAAGCCTTGAAACTGGAGCCAATCAAACATTTCTTCCCTCTAAACTGTTCCTCTCAAGTGTTTGATAGAAAATTATCACAATAGCCAAACTAATGAATATGAAATGGAATTTCATTGTGGTTTTAGCTTGCATATCCTTAGTGACTCATGATATCAAATGACTTACTATTCGTTTACAGGTCCAGTGTACGTCTTTTGGGGGGAAAAGTCCATTCAGGCCTTCACTCATTTTGAGTGGATTATTTGTCCTTTATTCTTTAGCTGTGGGAGTTCTTTTATGTTCCAGATACAAAAACCCCCTTATCCAGACATGGCTTTGCTTTCTGTACTTTTGGTTCCAGTGGAAAATATTAAATAAAAATTCCCAGAAATAAATAACTCTTAAATTTGAGATAACTTTGTCTTATAGTAATTCTTTTAATTCTACCCATTTTATTATCAGCTTTTATTTGTTTCTTATTGCACTCAATATAACCTTTAAGCTTTATCGTAAGAACATCTGGGAAAACCTAGAGTGAATGGAAGGTTTGATGATGTACGCGGTCCAGGGGTCCCGGCATCTGCTGGTCCCCGGGGACTCTATGACTAAGGGTGATTGTTTACTACTGGCTGAAAACAGTCTCTCCCATTCTGCTACATGTCTTGCTACATTTTGCAATGGTATTTCCACAATCTTCATACCTAAAGAGATCCAGCTTTGTGGTGGTTGTTGTCTGTGGGATTGAGGGGAGGGAGAAACGTTATAACTAAAAGTCCTTTGACAAAGGCAAGGCCTTAGAGATGCATTTTTTTTCACATTTTTCATCGTCTACATGAGGGCGTGCAATCCATGCTGACTTGTTAAATGGTGTGAGGTAGGGCTCCACTTCAGCCTTCTGTGTGTTCATGTACACTTGTTCCAGCATTACTCTTTTAAAAAGAAATAATAATAATAATAATTTTCTCATTGAAAAGCCAGGATCTATAACATAAATATTTATACATAATATAGACATTTATATAAATATTTATGTCTGGGCTTGCACTGTAATCCCTTGATGCTTTACTCCTGCCAGTCACCCATACGCTATACTGATATCGTTGTATTACTTCAGTTACAGATGTCTATTTCTTGGCTTGACAGCCCAGATGATTTCTTTTAGACCACCAGCTCCTGTGAGTTCAGGTGGGACCCACTGAATCTGATTCACGTAATCATTGACGTCACTGTGGCCAATCACCCCCTTAACACTCTTCCCTGCTAATCAGGATCAAGCCCAGAGCCATACACCATGCTCAGCGAGAGCTGGGCCACTGAGTTACATCTCCATCCTTGCGTGGGATCCCTCTCTGACCCGTTTCCCTGCTGTTAAGGCTATGGGAAAATTACAGCCTGAAGACCCCATCAATGCTCTGATGTATACTTGCTTGGCCGAATGTCCTGACAGATTGCTGGAGAAGTCAGATACAGGAGAATGCCTTAGAACACTTCATTTCCACAGGGAGGTGTGAGTGAGCAATGAAGAGGTGAGTACCAGATGTAGAGAGGAGGGGAGAAAATGAATTTGGAACTCGGAAGAGGGGACTGGACGAGGTGACATGTTAAAATTACCATCAATCTCCCGATTGTGTGCCCCTAAGCCAACATAATAGCAGAATACTCAGACTACAAGGAACTGAAACCCTCTGGTCCTCCAATCTAATGCCTGCCCTGTAGGAACATTTTTAAAGGGGGACAGGTGTGGTGGCGTGCACCATGAATCCCAGCACTCAGGAAGCAGAGACAGGTGCTTTTCTGCCTTGATGCCAGCCTGGTAAGCACAGTGAGCTTCAGGCCAGCCAAAGTACATAGCAAGATTCTGTCTAAAACAAAACAAAAACTGCCCTCAGAAAGCAGTTATAAAAGTTAACTCAACAAAGGCATGTGACTCTACTAACTGTGGCCATGCACAAGTTGCCCAAGCAGCTCAAACCACAAGAGCAGAACAACCAGCTACAAAAGGAGGCTGATTGATATAGTTTGCCCCAGACGGCAAATCAGGGACAATGAGGCTCATAAATTCACCTTTGCAACAAATGCCCAGGGGATGCTGCTGGTATTTCAAGGAACATGCTTTGAGAACTATGCTTCCGGTCAAGAAGACCAAGCACTGTCTGCTGACATCTTTCATTTCTAAGCACAAAGTCTTTAAATAAAGCTCAGGTAATCCGTCCCAGCCCAGGATGTTGCAGCCACCTGGATCTCACCAATGTACAAAGGAAAGGGGTATAAAACCACAGTGGAGCCTCGTTGCTTGAAACATCTGTAGACTCTTCAGGGATCTGGAAAGGAAGACATTGGGAAAGGCGAGCATAGGTGCATCAGAAGCAGCCGAGACATCATGGGCTTACGTTCACTGTCAACACCAGCGCTCAACTGAAGCCATTGAGAAAAGCGTCTTTCTCACCAAAGTCTTCAACAAAGCATGTTGATCAAATAATGCATACCCATACGGGAAGTGCGCCGTCTGCTGCCTACTGGGGAGGGTCTATAAATAGCTCCTCAGAGAACATTTTTTCTATAATTAGCCTTCCACTTCAAGTGAACTATGCGTAATGAATTTCGTATCACTAGGTGTTCTTCCTGGATAAGTACATGGTAGATTCTGCAATTGTCAGTGGAGAAACGTAACTGTTCAGCGTTGCCCCAAAGTCAGAAGGGCTGAACAAGGCAGACGAGCAAACCACACTGGGAAATAGCCATTTGCCTAAGTGTGTATGTGCATGTGTAGGGGGTGTATTATGTGAGCACGTGTGCGTATATGTGTGTACATGTGTGTGCATGTGTGTTCATGTATGTATGTGTGTGCGCATGTGTGCACGTGTGTATATGCATGTGCACATGTATGTGTGTGTCCTTGTGTGTGTGCACGTGTGTGTACATGTGTGTGCGTGTGTGTATATGAATGTGCATGTGTATGTGTCTTTGTGTGTGTATGTGTGTCTGTGCATGTGTGTACATGTGTGTGTCCTTGTGTGTATATGTGTGTGTCTGTCCCTGTGTGTACATGTGTGTGCCCCTGTGTGTGCATGTGTGCATGTGTATATGCATGTGTGTGCATGCATGTATGTGTGTACATGTATGTGAATGTGAGTGTCCTTGTGTGTATATATGTGTGTACAAGTATATGTGTGTATGTGTGTATGTGTGTGCATGTGTATGTGTCCCTGTGTGTGTATGTTGCACATGCCCTTCCTAGCACCTGTGTGGAAAAACATCAGAATCACCTCTTTATGGCTAAGGTAAATGGAACATGGATGGGAACAGCTAAGACAACGGCCCTTTGAAAGTCAGCACAGCTCTTTCTCTGTCTGTTCCTAAAGGTGCTCCTAGTGCTTGTTAGAGAAGTGCATGTCTCAGCAGCTTGTCTGGGCCTCCACCAACCCCAGGCAAAAGTGGAAGCCTCCCTGAACAGAGAGGATCGACCCTCCTATGGTTGCACTTGAGCTCTGATTCTTCTGTGGTTCTCTGCTAATTACAGGAGCTAACACCACCTCCCGCCCTTCTGTCCCCTTCACAGTTCACCCACGTTTGCTGCCCTTACCTCAGCACCCTGTACACAAACATTTGGCCTCCCTTCTATTTCCCACACAGACTGAAAGCCTCGCCCACATTCCACATGCCCCGCCCACATTCCACAGGTTCACCGGGCGGCAGTTAGCTTACTCTGTGGGTGGGAGGGATTAAAGGATTCTCAGAGCACTCACAGTTCCTATCTTGCTAGTGAGAAAGGATATATCCCTGACCTGTGAGTTATAGCTCAACCAAGCACCTTCCTTGGACTGTCCTATTCTGGTCCCTTATTCTGGGAGCAAGAGAAGGAGTCTTGAGCCGTACTCAAGGACCCTATAGAGAGGAACTTGCATCCATTCCCAGCTGAGACCTGGAGTGGGTTTGAAAATCACATGTCAGCCTATTGCCAACATCCAAACAGTGCCCTGAGATGCCAGCCTGCCCTGTACCCACGGATCCATGGACTTTATTTCCTTCAAAAGATTATCATCTGGACCAAGTGTGACTCTCTGGGCAACCCCAATTCTTTGTTCTAAAGTTCTATTTCAAGCACTTGGAACACAGCTGGTTAGAAATGGAGTCAAGAAGCCGGAAGTGGTGATATATATGCCTATAACCTCAGCGTTTCAGAGGCAGAGGCAGAGGCAGGTGGATCTCTGTGAGTTCAAGGCAAGTCTGGTCTATAGAGCAAGTTCCAGGCCAGCCAGGGGGGTCTACATAGTGAGACCCTGTCGCATAAAAACAAAAACAAGACATAATTGATCTGGCGCTGGCTAGATGGTTAAAAGCGCTTGGTGCTCTTCGAGAAGACTAGAGTTGGGTTCCCAGCACCCACATAAGGCGGCTCGCAGCAGCCCGTAGAGCAAAGTCATCTTCCCACGTATAGCATATCCACACAAAGGGATATTATGCACATGCCCACACGTGTACATAAAAAAGACACGCCAAAGAATCAGTAACCAACACACACAACGGAGAGAGCAGAAGAGACGCTTGAGGTAACGTGGCTGGCGGTGCTTCATCTCTCTGCACCAGCCAGCCAAGTCTTCACACAGAAGGAAAGATGGCGTCTCTGTGCACCAACTGACAGGTGTTGGGTGGGGTGGGAGCAGCCCAGACAAGCACAGTCACCCTAGTCAAGGTGGCCTGAGAGCACCTTGAGCTGCTCAAAGTCAGAGACCCTATCCAGCTGCTAGAAACCATAAATTACTATTTTATGGGGTTCCTCCTAAAGATGAACTGAGGTAATGTGAATGCCTGATGCATAATATTAGATAAATGTCACCTTTCATTACCGCAAACATTATTTTCTGAGATTTCATCTAAAACACTGTCCTGTCTAGACAATAGAACATCACTTGGTGCTAAAAAGAAGTGAAAAGGACATGGATGAAACTTAAATGCAGCTGAGTAGATGACAGAGCCGGACTGAAAAGACTCGCACACTGTATTGTAGCAACCACATGGAATTCTGGGAAAGGTCAATCCACGGAAGGAATGAAAAAGCCTAGTGCACGGGGAGGGGTGGACAGGGTTGATGGTTTTGTTTTGTTTTTGTTTGTTTGTTTGTTCATTTTTAGAAGAGTGGGACAATTCCATTTGATACTGTGATACTGTAGACTAGTGCTGTAATTCCTGTAGTAGCCCACACCACATGTCACCAAAAGCAGACACCAATAGCCACCCAATCCCTATGCCAAGAAGTTAATTATATGGGTATTTGTAACTGGGATATGCCACAGATTTGACACGCAGTTAGAGCCAATGGAATTGTCAGATGACTTTTTCTTTATATTGTGAAATGTTGGTAATTAATGAAAATTTTCATCCTCCATACATTTTGATTTCTTGAAAAAATATCTAGGATCACTTGGGGACCATTGAAAGACCTGATCAACAAAAGCAAACTCTTTTAAAGGGTTAATGACCAGGACCACGTGAGAATTTCCACACCCAGCAATGCAGTTTGATCAGTGCCACACACTTTAAGTAATGTGTACGTCATGATGATCTAGCCTGACTTTGCTATCTTGTGGATGCGAAGTCCCTAGGGCTCAGCCACCTCCTCCAAGAAGCCCATTCCAAGTTCCTCCTTTGAACCGAACCGCCCAGTCACTCACCCTATGTAGGTCATGTTTATCTCTCAGATTGTAAACCTCCTGTGCACACGAACCCTCTCAGTGTTTCTGACAGGGCTCTGGAAGGAAGTGTGCTGTCACACAGAAAGAGCAGGAGGTTCTCCTTTGCAATGGGAGGGGAAGCACATTTGTTTGAGGACTCTGTTCTCCATTCAGAGTCCCTCCTGGGTGGGAAGAAACACCGGAGATGGGGTGAGGCTTGGAATAAATATCACCACAGCATCCATACCATCTCCATAACAAACAGGAATAAAAATCAGGAAGACTCCTCACAACCAATAAGAACAGACGGCGAAAATACTTGTTATACTACAGCCCTGTGTTATTAGGCCTTGTCAATAAAAGGTATCCCAGTGGGTTTTCAAGTCCCCAGAGGGAGTTGGAATCTCTTTCAAAGAAAGTTTAAAAAAAAAGAAAGAAAGAAAGGAGAGGGAGAGGGAGAGGGAGAGGGAGAGGGAGAGGGAGAGGGAGAGGGAGAGAGAGAGAGAGAGAGAGAGAGAGAGAGAGAGAGAGCTCTAACTTCTTCATTAAATCCGGTTAGAAACACAATTTCATCTCTACTGGATATTAGTCATAGCCACTGTTTAAAGACACAGTTAAAGCTTGCTTTCCTAAAAGAAAAGGACGTGAGGACAGAGAGAAAAGTAAAGAAAAATAAAATACTCCCCCCCCCCCTCTAGTTGGAAAGGGAACTCCAAACTAACAAGGGGTCAGTCAGCCTTCTCTTTCCTCAAAAACCTTGAAGTCAGAAGCAAGCGAGCCCGAGAACTTCAGGGTTTGTAGGAGGCTCAGAGTTCTGTGTGTGTGCTTTTTTTTTTTTCTTCAGAAGGAGAATTAGACAAAAATAATACAAATGGGAAATAAAGAGAATGACCTACTTTACTCTGGGGGTTGGGGAGGGAGGGAGTTCTCCGTGAGTGTTTTTCATCTAATTGACGGTGTGTAGGGTTGCAGGTCCAAATAAGGAGCCTCTGGTGCTGGCCCGGTTTGCACTGGAGAGGAGAAATCCAGGCCTTGAACACCATCAGGCTAGCTCATGGGACTAAAACCTCAGGAGCTCTAGAGAACCCTTTCGGGGGTGGGGGTGGGGGGACGAACCAGGAGCCAGTGGGAGCTCTTTCCTTGTTGAGACCACTTGCTGGAATGTGAGATCTAGAAGGACCAGGGAGAGCTGCCAAGACAGAGCCGTGCCCCAGGAATTGAACCCCTGCGGTGTCAGGGAGCAGGGGATCTTTGTGCGCCTAGTGCGGGGAACGTGGCTCCCCTCTTTGGGCTGGTCTAGCCAGGTGCCTGCCCGCCATGATCTCCGCCACGGAGTGCAGGGTTGTTGTGGGTTTGGGTGCCACCTTTGAGCTCTTCCGCAGGGCTAGCAGGCTCCCCCATCACCCCATTCACGCTCAGAACCCCCTCAGTGTGTCTAACAGCAGGCCCCGGTTCCCCGAACCCTGTCTGCACATCTGTCTTGGCTAGGGTTTTGCAGAAGCTTGGTAAAAAGGCTTCCTGTGTTCTTGCGCACGCCGCTCTCTACAGCTTCTCTTTTTCTTGGATTCTCGCCTGTCTCCTCCCACAGGAAAAAAAAAAAGGTCACGTATGTTTGGAAAAATATGTAGGTCAGTGGAACATTTCCTGCACTGGTGCAAAAGGAGAGAGGGCAGTGGGGGCGGGGAGGGAGAGGCCCAGCGCTGCTCCGAGGGCGCCTCCTGGCCGCAGCCCCCGACCTGCAGCCCTAGGGTTACAAGGGGACATTTAGCGGGTTCTTGCCGATCCTTGACCCATTTTCCGGACAAGCTAAGCTCGCCCCAGAGGAGGCGCCGACTATTCCTCCCTAGCAACCGCTGCTGACTTCCACGAACAGCGTTCTGTCTCACGTCCCAGGACCCCTCGTCTCACCTGGTGTCCCCTCACTCACCCATGTCCCCAGTGGCCTGAGTCACGGAAGCGTATAGGCCTGCCCTTAGAGGTCGGCGTGGGCAAGGGGGACGAGACAGCCACGTTCTAGCAAACATCCCCACTCAGTGACAGCACAGTTGCAGTGGGCACTTCGATGGTTCCATTAAGCCGGGGCACGGGATTCTTTGCTACCCGCCCCCAACCCCAGCCGCCAGTGACAACTTTAGCGGGACCCCGGTCCTTTTCCCAGGTCTGCGCTAAGCACAACCTCCCCTCTTCCACCGCGCCCAGTCCGGACCATATTGGCCGGACCCCCACTTCGATCTCCCTACCACCACCCAAGCAGCCTCGTAAGACTCGCAGAGGCCCTGGGGACGCACGGGTGTCTGCACCGCGGAGAGTCGCCGGGGGTCGCAGGGTCCGCGTCCCTGCGGCAAGCTCTGAGTGCACGGCTCACACTGGGTTTGGACCCTGGGGTGGGGGGGTGGGGAGCCGGTAGCCGCGGGAGCCTCGAGGCTTAGGAGGAAGAAGAGGAGGAGGAAGGGGAGCGGGAGGAGGAGGAGAGGGAGGAGAAGGAGGAGGAGGCGGCAGCGGGGCGGGGAGGCGGCAGCGGTCCCCGGCTCTGCGCGCCCAAGAGTTTGCGGCGCGAGCGGCGGGCTTTCCCGCAGGACCCGAGGGACCCGCGCAGCGTCCGCGGAGCCCCGAGACCCCGGCGGCAGCGGCGAGAGCAGCGCCTCCCGCCGCCGCCCGGGAAAAGCTCCCTGAGCCCGCCTGCCGCCCGGCTCCCCGCGGCGGCGGGAGGCGCGTCTCCCCGGCCCAGTCGGTGCCCGGCCTGGCGGGGCCGCCCCGGCCCGCTCGGAGGTAAGAGGCCACCGCGTCTGGGGACGCGCGATCTCGGGTGGGAATACGTGCGCGTGGCTCGCGGCTCTGGTCACCTGCTCGCTAGCACTGGGGACGCGCGGGGCAGGGAGGGACGCTCGGGCGCGACACCGCGCGAGGCTGCGCAGCGCAAGCACCCGGGGGTTGGGGCACAGGGAGGTGAGTCCTGCGCACTTCAGGTCCTGCCGCCCCAGGCATCGGGTCCTGTCGACCGCTGCAGCCAGACCGACGGTGGGCTCCCGGAGCCACTCACCAAGGGAGAGGACTAGGCACCCCGAACCTCGGGATTCGGGGGTGCTCGGAGGGTGCTAGATGAGTGCTGCGTGCCCGGACAGAATCTTTGAAGATTGCCCGCAGCCCTTCCAGAGCTCCACCGCATGCATCCTGAACCTTGGAAGCCTGGGACGCCTAGCGAGTGTGGTTGCCCGGCCGTGGCCCTGGTGTCACTGCGTTCCTGGGTCTGACTTGGCTTAGGGCCGGATTGAAAGCCGGATCTTTGTGCTTAGACAGCTCCTGGGACTCCCCGGGTTGGATGCTAGAGCACTGTTTTAGTGGGAGGTGTGCCCCCTCCCCAAGTAGAGGAGGGGTGCACCCTTGACTTTTCTAAAAAGCGACTTAGGGTGGAAAGCAGAGGGCAGGGACAGGTACCAAGAGGCTCAATTCAAAGCCAGCCTCTTCCCTCTGCCCGCCTCTCCTTACTGCTTAAGGTAAGAAAGTTTGTTTTCAGCTCTGTGGTTCATAAATAATTAGTAACCAGTTTTGTTGACGAAGCAAGATGGAAACCTTAAGTATACACGCGCATTTCCAGGGACTCTAGAAACTCCTAAGGTTAAACCCGGGAGCCTTTAGTTCCTAAAGTTGTAGGCTGTAGCGCTCAACAGGTGTTGCAAGGGTCCTAGAAGCCCCACCTTAGGCTTTTTTTCACTACCCACTGCGCTAGGATCCGCCCGTGTTCACGGTTAGCTTGCTTCTTTACAGGTGAATATTGAGTAGTTATTAACTGAGTCGGCAGAGACTGCTAGTCTGTCTCAATCATTAGGACTCTGTTATCCTTAATAGGGTTTTCTTTAATGGGAGAGATTTCCCATTTGGACTTTCCAGGTAGTTAGTTAGTCCTGAAGCAGTTCCTAGCAGGACTCAGCTCTGTCAACACCTTCATGTCTCTCTCCCACAGTGAAGTCCCCATCCAGCGAACTGGCCAACTAATTGTGGCTCGCATGAAAAACAGCCAGCCCTGGAAGGCACCCTTCACACTCAAGAGCAAATACTGGCTTGATCTTCCTTCCTGCAGCTAAAATTTCTCTGAAGGAAAATGTTGCCAGAAATAACCTCCAATCTTTTTTTTTTAAATAACCCCTAAATAAATACAATCCTGTTTTTAAAAGAGATATTGCGATCTGGGCCACTATTTTGCAGAGCAAAAATTTTTATACAGACAAATATGAACCAGTTGAAGAATTGGCATTTCCCAGCAGTCTTTTTTTTTTTTTTTTTTTCCATTTCCCCTCAGAAACCCATACCTCTATTTGCAGGTCATCCCACTGTGCAGACGTGAAAAAAAAGTGTTTTATTCCAACAACTCCCTAGAGTTCCATCTTGAGGAGTGGGAAAGGATATACCCTAAAGAAAGCACGATATTAATAAAATGTTACATACGCACGCCCAAGAATTAGACATGCCCAGAGAATGGAGTGAGACATTTACAATTAGTGCGTTAACAGGAAGTTTTCCTGGTAGAATAGATGTTTATGTGGTAACTGAAGAGATGACCTTTATATAGAAAATTATGTTTTTTTAAAAAGAACGTACTTAGTTGTTTGTAACAATTTGGTCTCTGCTTAACATTTCTAGCTGTTTCATGATGAAAAACAAAACAAACAAACAAGCAAACAGTGAAACCAGTAAAAACAAGTCACGATTTAAATCCATCTTCGGGGAGCTTCTTTCTTAGGTCTTGGTAACCTATAAAAGTAGCTATTTCTCCATTGCAAGAGCCAATGGTGTTGAATTTCTTCAGGTTAAATTAATACATGGGTTTTGCGCTCTCTCTCTCTCTCTCTCTCTCTCTCCCTCTCTCTCTCTCTCTCTCTCTCTCTCTCTGTGTGTGTGTGTGTGTGTGTGTGTGATACAATCCAGATATATATAAATATATCCAGAATTTTGCTTAGATTAAATCCTCAGAAGCCAAAGGGCTAAATCATCATGGATTTTTAAAACAAGAACACGCGTGCTTTGACCTGGATGCCAAGAGCCACCTGTGAACTTTCCACCGGTTGTTCTGGCTGATTCCCCCGCACACTGCACCGTCTACCCCAGCAGAGGTCAAATTGTGAAGGGGTTGAAAATAGCCTAGTGAGTCAGTACTCTTGGCTGCTTTACTCTTAACAGTTTAATTGGCTTCATCATGGCAAGTGTATAATGGAGTTTCACATTTACATAGTGAAAATGGTACTTGAAGCCGCATTGGCTCACAGGAACGTTTCATTAGCATATCCCTCCTCCCCGCCCCGCCCTCGCCCCCCCCCCCCACTGGCCTCATGCTATTTGTAGCAAAGAATAGCAAAGACAGGTTGAGGACTGTCACCTCCAAATCTTTTCCTCTCGTCTCTAGATGCTCGATAAATAGGTATGGAAGACAAGCTGAGTTGTCGCTAATCACTATCCAAAGGTTAGATGTTTCTGAGTGCTCATGGGGTACTTAACTATGAGTAATCCTGTGTCAAGTCAGACGGTGATTAATAATACCGAAGTACACAGGGAAACATTTATTGAACACAAGCATGTAATGGAGACATTTTCCACGCAATCTTTAGCTAAGGCCCTGCTGTTTCTCACTTGACTTTTTTTTTTTTTTTTTTTTTTTTTTGGATTGGGGGCCGCGGGGCTGTGTTAGGCGAAGAGTCATTTCTTAGCCGGATTTCCCCTAGAGGCCACTTAAGCGTCTGCAGGTCAGAGTGTCTAGCTCCGTTTGGTGATTCAGAACAAGAATGAAGAGTTTCCCTTTTATTCTGGTGTAAAATAAACAGTGTGTATGGAGAGGTGGAAGGGGGCGGGCAATCGGAATGCAGTGAGTCGCTGGGGGTTAGGGGTGGGGCCGTCACAGGAAGAAGTCTAGTTCAGAAGCTTCAGTGCTACACACAAGCAGGCTCTGGGATACACTTAATCTCTTCAGCACATGCTTACTGAGGGTGTGCTAAACAATGGGCCAGAAGATACAACGTATAGAAGAGACATACATGTAGCAACCAGAGATGCGGAAGAGAGAACACTGGTTCTTTAAAACTGCCGTGCCTCCAGGAGGAGCTGCCACCACCCCCCCCCCTCGTTCCCCCGCACCCAGGTGGATGGATGGCCACCATTTCCCAAGTTTTGACTCGAAAGGAACCTGGCTTTTCACAGGAGTTGACTCTCACCAACCTGACTCAGGAGGGGAATACCAGTGGGCCTGTAGCACTTCACAGTGATTGGCTCCAAGTGAGCAATGGGCCCTGTGCTTGCCAATAGAATATAAGGTGGGGTTGCTTAGAGGCTTCTGGGAAACTGTCCCTAGCTCTTAAGAAGAAGTAAGGATTCTCTCCACAGGACTCTATGGGGAAGTGCCTGTTAGCTAAGTAACCATGGGTCACTGGGTAGGTGGGACCTGAAGGTGCAGAGGTGAAGACTGAGGTCTCTGTAGGGGAGTTTCCCCTAGGAGGTCCACTCTTAAACCCTGACTTCTGTATGTGGCAGGTCCAGTTATGTTTCCTCTGGGTAGTAGCTGAAATCAGTCTGAGTGCCTGTAATCCCCAACCCCTTTCAAGGGGAACTAGTCAGCCATGGAGCCCACTCTTGCTACTCATTTTGTGCATTTAAACACATAGGCATGTACTTGAGAACAGAGCTCATTGTATAGATGTTACTGCACATTTTAAAAAGCAACCGTGTGGCCAGACAGCTTCATTTTTTAAGACATCACTCACATCGGCGTTAAAGTATCATTCTATGTGGCAAAAACGACGTGGTTTATCCCACCCGTATCAGTTTATCGATATTTCATGGTTTTTGTGGGTCAGGAATTGCAGGGGAAAGGGTTTCGGAGTAAAAGGTGCATTTGTTTGGGACATTGGTAGATGCAATCTAATTGGTGACTGACAGTGGTGCCCGTGTTGCTGGTCTGTGTCAGCTTGGCGGTCTTGTCAGTGTGTCTCCACTATGCTCTGTATCACCGGACCTTCAGATCTCTTCTGTGCCTGTTCCTGTGTGTGGAGTTTATTTCTACCTGTGCCTGGGGGAAATGCAAATTAAGGAATGGGGCATGGTATGCACTGACTGCGGACGTGTTTCCCTTGTGTGTAAAGGTGCAAAAGGGAAATCTTAGAAACTGAGGCTGTCTGTGAAGATTCAGTCGAAGTGACTAACCTTGTAGTACTCTTGGGAAATTCCTAGAAAGTGGTGCTAGTGGATTGCTGGTGTTTCCAAGAAAACCCCATGGAAAGACACTTTCAGGGCCTCGGTCTGGATACGTAGCTCTGGCTGGCCTGGATCTCATAGAGATCCACTTGCCTCTGTCTGCAGAGTGCTGGGGACAAAGGCGTGCCACCAGGCCCAGCTGTGTCCCTATGCACTTTGCCCACAGCAAAGCTTTATTGCTTCAGGGAACCACGGGTCCCCATCCAGTAGTAGGATGCACTCTAAACTGAGTTTTCCGAAGGTTCAGTTGTCATGTGCTGATATTTTGTGCCCTCATGAGACACAGCCTCAATGAGGGTTGCTGGATTCTTTGATGTTTTCCACTTCTGCCAGAGAAGACAGGAAAGAAAATGGGATGGACCATGGAGGAACTGCATAAGGAATACTGATTACCTTCAGGGAAAGGCAGTAGGCAGAGAGGTCTCGTTCTCGGCAGCAGTGGCATATGCTGTCTCCTGATAGGGTAGGGAAAGGGAAAGTCAAATAGAGAAGTTCTTTCTCCGGGGGAAACAGGCCACACTCACGGAGATGCCTTCCTAATGAAAAATATCCGTAAGCTCCCTGGGTGTGCCATCAGGATTATTGTGTGAATTCCAAGTATACTGATGTGAATAAAATGGTCACTGAACCATCTGTAGTAGCATGGCAGATGAGACAGGAAGCTTGGAGATGACCAAGGAGTAAGGACATCTCCATTTCCCATCAGTTTTATCAATACCTACACTTCTGGTGTGCAAACAGTGAGTGTTTTTTTCCTTCCTTATTTCTGGCTGGTTAGTCTTATTTAAAACTCAGCATCTTGTCCCTGGCTCTCTGGGTGGGGCTGAAGTGCATCTGTGAATCTTCCGTACCAACAAACTGAGCATTCAGTGTCACATAGAAACCTTCATCTGGTCTTGTGTTATATCAGTTTTCTGACACTGTTACAAAACACCCGAGACAAACTAGTTAAAAGGAGGAGAGGTTTATTTTTTTTCACTCATGTTTCAGAGGTGCCCTCTGGTCACCTGGCTCCATTGCTTTCAGGTTCATAAACAAGGCAGATTGTGAAAGAAGATTCTGTTCATTTCACCAGAGCCAGGTAGTAAAAAGAAAATGGACGAGGGAGGCACACCCTCAGCCAGCAAGTATTTCCTTCCTCCGGGCCCACCTCTTAAAAGTTCTACTTTCTCAGAAGGTGATGATCAAGCTTTGAAGGATATGGGCTTCTGGATGTAGTGATGTGAGGTCCAAATTGAACCTCTACTGGGACCTCCTGAAATAAGACTCACAGAGTCGGTGATCGATGCAAAAGCAAGAAGAGTTTAATCATTCCGACATGTTGGGGTCATCCCGCTTCAAGGGGAGATGACCCTGAGTAGACTTTAGCAGGGAGTTATGCATACAATTGGGGCAGATTCAAACAATTGGGGCAGAATTTGTACAATGGTAACTAGGCAGGGTACTATGTGCATTTGGTGGAGCAAAACAACTTTTGAATGGACTCAGTGTACCGTTCAGGACTTCTAGTTGGGAGTTAGGTAGCTTTGTCTGACAGTGTGGCTTGTAGCTGCTCCAGGAACTAAACCAGCTTTTTTATTCCTTCCTGGAAGGGAGGGCTCTTTGTGCTCAGAGGTTTGTGGTGGGAATTTTCCTACTGGACCCAGATTGGCCCCAACTCTTGCTCTTTCACTGAGCATCCCAGCCATTGTACATGCTTTCAACTTTGGAAGTAGATGGTGTCCATTTCCCGTTGTTTTGCAACATGGAGGTACATCTGGGATGTGGGCATCATCATAGTTCTTCTCAGGTAAAGAGTTCAGATCAGCCTCTTGTTGACAGCATCTGGGACAGGACAGGCTCACTTGGAGCTGGAGAGGTGTTTTTGAGGAGTTATGCTAGAGGGAGGCAGGGGAAGACAGGTCAACTTCTGCCCTGACCCTACCAGTCATTGTGAATACCACATTAACGCTTTTATGTTCTGTCTCTGTCTGTATAATTTTCAGTGGCTACGATAAGACACTGTGACTGTGGAAACTTATAAAAACAAAGTGATTGATTTGGGCTTATGGTTTTAGAGGGCTGGAGTCCATGAAGGCAGAGCAAATGTGTGGCTGCCAGACTACCTGAGAACTCACATCTTGATTTGCAAGCAAGAAGCAGAGAGCACACTGGGAATGGAGTCTTTTAAAACCTCAGAGCCCGCCCCCAGTGACACACTTCTTCTAATAAGGTGACGTCCCCTAATTCTTCCCAAATAGTTCCACCAATGGGGAACCAAGTATTTAAACACATGATCATATGGAGGCCATTCTCATTCAAACCACCACAGTCTCTAAAAGACACAGCAGTGCCATTCATAGACCCTGCCAAGGAGGCCTGTTTCCCTGGAGACCAAGATCTAATAGGAATAAGAGGAACAGTGTTGAACCCAGGGTTGGGGCTGTGTTTGTGGTAGAGGTAAGAATGAGGCTGTAGCTCTGGACTCAGCTCCTGCAATGACTACAGATCCGTGATTGGGAATCTGTTGCTTCTGTAGCCCCTCTGCCTTCTTCTTAGCAACGGCCAGTGGAAGAAATTCATTCAGAGCAAAGAGCAAGGCCACTGTGTAGCTGTCTTCTGTTCCTTCAAGCCAGCTATGCGATTTGTCGTCTCATGCAGATGTGAGCTTCGCTTTGCTACTGGCTTGGGACAAACTGAAGTTTGTTCGAGACCAGGAAGACATGTCTGAGCTGCTTCTGGGGCTTGGGTCCCTTCGCCTCTGCCAAATCTCAACCTTTCATGTGGAGAGTCATGGTGAAGTGGTTTTGGGTCGCCTGGTCTGTCCTCACAGAGGTTCACTCACTGTTCTACTCTCACTCCTGAACTGCACAATTCTTCCCTGCCGTACAGCAGGCTAATTAATGGGCACAAAACACTTGCTCTCAGCCTCCCTTTTGGAGATTATGTGTATGGTGTGGGGACTGTCTAGAAACTGGGCTAGAGAGACCAAGGTGACTATGGTATAATTTGCCCCCTCTCCACCACTGCTCATTCCATTTCTGGATTTCCCCTTTGTCACACACCAGCCTTTTCTTTCATGTTCATTCGCTTTTCTGCATGCTGGACTCTCAGGGCCCAGATCCACAGGTCCTGCTCCTCCCTCTGAGTGGCTCCCTGTAGAGCTCTCCTCCCTGAAGAGCTTCAGTGACACCGTTGGACCCGATATGCAGCTGCTCGGATCAGGAGTTTCTTCCACACGTGCCCATTTGACTTCTACTGCAAAGCTTGAGCTCTGGGTGGTGTGAGGGTATCCTGTGCCTCCAGGACCTCTTGAGGACAAGAACATAGGCTTTCTGTAGTGGTTGTTGTTACTCTTGTTTGAGATAGTCTTCTTTTATATAGCTTTGGCTGACCTCACACTCACAGTGTAGCCCAGGCTGGCCTTGAATGTCAAGAGACAGGTGTGTGCCACCACGTCCAGGAATCATGGCACTCAGTGTTGGAGAGAAGAACTAACTGGCCCCTACCAGACAGCAGCTGTCCCCTCAGGGGAATGACAGAAAACCCTCACATTGACTCTTCTATGGGCAAACAGCACTTGCTCTACCTTCCCATTTGGGGCCAGTTTGGTAGTCATCCTTAACCACCAGTTTCTTTAGAAATCTGCCCCAACACTCACCTAGTAGGTCTGCATGTTATCCTGGCCTGCCCCTACACTCACCTAATAGGTCTGCATGTTATCCTGGCCTGCCCCAACACTCACCTAGTAGGTTCACATGTTATCCTGGCCTCAGCATTGCTGATTTTCTGCCATTCCATACTGCACAAGCCCAAGGAAGTTTTCATGGTCTACAAAGATGACAGCGTTCTAGGCAGCAAGGTGACATGTTGGCTTACACCACATGTGTTCTGATGTGTGTTGATTGACATACAGTGATCCCTGGTGCCCTGGGGACTTGGGGGTTGGGGGCAGATCCAGAACTCATGCAGGTACCCAAATCTGAGCATGCGCAAGTTTCTTTTACGAACTGATATAATGTTTGCATGCAGCCTACACACATCCACCTGTGTCCTTCAAATCACGTGTGCGGCACTCATCCTCCGTATGATGACACAACTGCTGTGCAGGTCAACGACACACTGTTAGGTCATAGCAACAAACAAGCGACTCGATGTTTAGCCGAGAAGACATTTCCCCAAGTGTCTCCAGTCTGTGGTTGAGGTGGAACTGGAGGACATGAGGAGCAGACTGTATGTGGGGGTCAGCAACAATCACCTGCCGCCATATGGACGCTGTAGGGCATCAGTTCTCAACCCACTGGCACCGTGACCCTTTAACACAGTTCCTCACGCCTCCTACTGTAAAATTATTTCACCTCGACTTTGTAACTGCCATTCTGCTCCCATTATGAATCGTAGTATCTATGTCTGAGATGCAGGACATCTGTATCCAACCCTGTGAGATGGGTCGAGACCTACGGGTTGAGAACCACTGCTCCAGTGGTTTTCCTCTTTCGGGCTCTGTGCTTAGAACAGCAGCAGCATTTCCCCCTACCCAAAGCTCACTGCCTGCCAGCTTCAGACGTGGATGCTTTATCCTCTTGCTGCCTGAAACCTAGGAAGTAAGGAAAGCCCACTGAAGAAGCAACCATGCTAACACTTAAAAATGGAACTGTTCTTGTGTTTCTCACTTCTACAACACGTGTTCACAAAGTAGCTGTTCAGTGTGACCATCGGGTGACCTCCACTTGCTGTGGACAGTCTCCTGCCTCAGCCTTCCCCTGTGTCTTGTGTCATGTCACCACTAATGACAGTCTTCAGCCTCCTCTGTTGCCTCTTGAGGTGGTCTCACTAGGATGTACTGACTTTTCTTTTTATATCTTTATCACACTTATTTATTCTCTCTCTCTCTCTCTCTCTCTCTCTCTCTCTCTCTCTGTGTGTGTGTGTGTGTGTGTGTGTGTGTGTAGTGGGTTTGGTCTAATGCTGATTTTATTCTAATGTTAATTTGGGTCCCCCAAAACTGTTTACATGGGGGAGTCTGCATGGAAGACCCTGAAGGGCCCTGACCCCAGTTAATTCTGATTGGTAAATAAAGATGCCAGCAGCCAATAATTGGGGAGAAGAGACATAGGTGAGGTTGAGGTTTCCCAGGACCATGAGGAAGGAGCAGAGAGGGAGCCGCCATACCTTAGAAGAGTGCGCAGGAGAGAGAGAAGAGCCATCATGAGATAGAGAAGCAAGGAGTGTACCATGGCCTCTGGACCAAGAGAACATGGCACCGAGGGTGCTTGGTTGGAGCTGAGAGCAGCCCAGATGAAGCCTTGTAAGTAATTACTTGGGTTATGGCTGAGAAGGAGATGCTAACAGCATGGAGGTTAGGCAACTGCCCAGCATACACACACACACACACACACACACACACACACACACACACCCCTCCATCATTTAAACTTGTGACTAAGGACATCGCTAAACACTCAAGATAGAGCAGATCCAAGAGCAAAAGAGGCTCTGCTGTTTCCTCTCCTGGGACACCACAACTTGAAGGTGGGGGTCGGGGGACACTTTGCAATAGTTGTTTCTCTCCTACCGTGTAGGTTTCTGGGATTTCAGATCGTCAAGCTTGGTGGCAAGTCCCTTTGCCCACTGAACCATCTCTCTGGCTCTGATGTTCTCTGATATCTCTAGTGTCTGTGCTTCAATTAGATGCCCATAAAAACATTCTTCTTGTCCTTGGGCATGTCAGCATTGACCTATGACCTTGCTTTCAATCATAGCTTCTACTGTAGCATGGGTCAGTCGTGCTTTTGTATGGCTTGATGGGGACAGCTTGTGGCCCATAACTGAAAGCTTTCCCTCCTTGACCCCATTGCTTTGACCAAATAACCTTGGCAAGTCCCATACACTTAAGAATCCCTTTTTTTACATGCATAAAAGGGAAATAAAAACAGGAGAAGCTGAAAATCAAAAGCACAGGATGCTGACTATGGAGTTCCAGGAAAACAAGGAGTAGTGTTGTTTTATTGCTGTTATGGCCTGAGCCTCAAACGCCTGCACACAGGGTGGGGAGAACACACCAGCCTCAAAATGTCTTCTTCTTCAATGAGGCTCTTGTTTGGTTTTGTTTTCTTCCCTAGACTCTGCACACTGTATGCACACACAATTCAAAGGGAAACATAGCTCGGTGTTCTCTCGAAAGCTATCGAAATGGGGAAAGTGAAAAAGTCGCAGTAGAAACGAAACATGCAGGATGCCTTGGCCGTTGTTTTAGGTCGCCCTGTTTGCTTTCCAAGGCTCTACCCATCTGTAAGAACAAAGTACAGTGATAGCCTTTTGTGCCTGAGATTGCCATCCAAATCAAATAACCTCTGGGAGTTCCCCTGGGTTCTGAGTTTTATCGGTTGTGTGGGACTGTTTATGTGTGACAAACCTAACCTGGATTACTTTATGTGAACTTGAATTTTTTTTTCCAAAGAAGGTTGGCCTGAGTTACTGAGTCTGAGTTCCTCCCACCCTGAGGGGTCTCGCCGTTTCTCTCCTGTGCCAGAATTCTCCGAAGAGCAAAACTAAGCCCATTTTCAGTGATAACAGTAGTCTGGCTAATATGGTGGTCTGAGGTAGAAGAAAAAGATCCCAGTCATCACCTCGTCATGCTGCTCCTGTTTCTCAAGTAGAAATCAGAGGGGAACAAGGCCAAAGGTGCTAACCCTGAAACTGGAGCTTGTAGGTGGCACTAGGCCTGCTGGGTGGCTGGATATTTTCCTGCCTCCACCCAGACCCAAGGAAGTTTCTTCACCTGGAGAATCAGGGGCTTCTCTGGCTCTGGTTCCAGCCAGTCCGTCCACAGGAATGATGGGGCTTCTCCAGCTGCAGCCAACTCCTGTACCACCCAGAAGCCTGGAAAGGACAAGCTGTAGACAGAAAGGCCGACTTTGCCCTGTGTCCCCTTATCTCTCCACGCGCTCGCCACAATCTGTGCTCTGACAAGAGTCTACTTCGATAAGGAAGGCAAAGAGTTCTGTAGACCAGGGAGAACGGGGAGAAACTAGGGCAAGGCTGGCTCTGAGTGTCACTCAGAGACACTCCTGGCGATCAGTTGTTGGCATCCAACTTCCCAAGTGAATTAAAAAAAAAAAACAACCTGTACCCCGTGCCTATGTAAACAGTAAATATTTACTTTCACGGTCCCAGCCAGTTCTGTTACCAACCTGACACACCTGGGCAGATGGATTCACAACTGAAGAATTACCTCAGTTGGATGGGCCTGCTGTTGTATCTGTGAAGCATTTTCTTGATTGATTAAGGAGGGCCCAGGCTAGTGGGCAGCAGCATTCCCGGGCAGGTAGGCCTGGGCCTCGTAAGAACGGTAAGTAGCTTACCAGGAGCTTGAGAGCGAGCCAGTAGGTAGCGTTGTTCCATGGTTTCTGCTTTGGTTCAAGCCTTGAGCTCCTGTCATACCCTCATTCAGCTTCAGCGATGAACTATTACCTGGAAGTGTAAGGCACATTAACCTTTTCTTCCCAGGTTGCTTTTGGTCCTGGTGCTTTTTTTTTTTTAAACTTTAAAACCTGTCAGATGATTGTACATCCTTTGGGAATACAGTGTGTTCCCCGCCCCCCCCCCCCCATACATCTATATATGGTGTGTGGTCAGCTCTGGGAAGAGCTTACCCATCATTTCAAACACTTCTCCTTGCGAGGAGAACATCCAAAACCCTCTCTTCTAGCTGTCTAGAAGATTAGGTGTTTTCCCAAGACTGGAGAGATGGCTCAGTGGTTAAGAGTGCCCACTGCTCTGGCAAAGGGACAGCATTCACATGGGGTGGCTCACAACCAACTCCAGCTCCAGGGGACCGGACATCCTCTACTGTGGATATCTACACACACACACACACACACACACACACACACATGCACTTTCAAGAAAGAATTCCTCATTGCCTTGTCACACACTATGTGTAATAAGACACCAGGATGTATTCTCCTGTCCAGCTAGAGTTTACCTTAACAACTTTCAGGAGTCCTCAGGTTCATGGCAGAGCAGGGTTAGTCACAGGGTTGGTACCTGCTTGTTATCTGGGCGTCTCCTTATCATTCGTCCTCTAACAGTGATCCCAGTAGACTATCCTTAGCTCCAGGTATCACCAGGGAGAGGCAGGGCCTGTGGAGAGGTCTCTGTCATCACCTCCACACACATCTGACTGTCCTTTGACTCTGTGACAGTCTCTTGGGGGCAGTGTTGAGGCCCCAGAAGTGAGATGACTCACCTCAGTAGAGTCAGAGCTTGAACGTAGCCCTTTATTAAAAAGGGACCAAAAATAGAATAACCAGGGTTTATTCACTCTTTTTTTTTTTCTGAAATGCCACCTCCAAGAAGATAGAGACTGCGTCTAGAACAAATCGAGCATAAAAGTACAACCTTCTTCAGCTTAAGCACTTTTTCAAGTGCGTGGTGATTGCGCACGCCGGGGGTGGGCAATTTGGTGTCCGTATGCCATTCAACCCTGAGGAGGAGGAGGAGGAGGAGGAGGAGGACGTGTGGGAAAGGGTACAAAAGAGAGCGACTGCTCACAGGATAACCTTTTTAGGGCACAACCATTATTCTGTTTCTTGCTGTCTTTGAGTAGCTAACCTGATTTTCGAATCGTTTCTCTGTTAAATCAGGACGTCCATTCTGTCACTCCTCATTTTCCCAGAGTCAGATACAACTTCCTTCAGCCAGGCTCAGCTGCAAAGTCACTGAGGGAAAAAAAAAATAGGAGCTACCTCGGGTACCATGTTTGTTGTGGTGGTTTTTATGTGTTTGGCCCAGAACATGGCACCATTAGGAGGTGCAGCCTTGTTGGAGTGGGTGTCTCATTGCATGGGCTTTAAGACCCTTGTACTAGCTGCCTGGGAGACAGTCTTCTCCTGTTTGCCTTCAGAACAAGATATAGCACTCTCAGCTCTTCCTGCACCATGCCTGCCTACATGCTATCATGCTTTCCCACTTTGATGATAATGGACTGAACCTCTGAACCTGTAAGCCAGGCCCCAATTAAATGTTGTCCTTACAAGAGTTGCCTTGGTCATGGTGTCTGTTCACAGCAGTAAAACCCTCACTAGGACGCTTATAAACAAACCTTTCACCTGGACTGTATCCCAGGTGCCTAGACAACTGTGGAGAACTTGCTAGAAGTGTCTTCTAAAAGTCGTTTGGGTTGTGGTGAAACACACACCCTCCCAGGTGAATGCAAACCACAGTGCACTCAGTGTAATACAAAGGGAAATATAACCAAAGCTTTATTGGCCTTTCGATAACAGAATTTTCAGAGACTGAATTTTAAAAAAAAGTTATGTGTGTCTATGTGTCTGTGTAGGGATGTTACATGGGACTGCAGATGACGATCCAAAGAAGGGGTCAGATCTCCTGGAACTGGGGTTTCAGGCAGTTATGAGCCTCACTCCCAGCTGACAACGGTGCTGGGAATTGAACTCTGGTGCTCTGAAAGAGCAGTAAGCACTCTTACCCACTTAACCATCTCTCCAGTGCCAGCAATCATACTTTCCAGGTTATTTCCTAATTTAAGTCTGGAGGAATAATGCCGAGGAGGTCTGCTTATTTTGCTAAGGGTAGGAGAGGATATTCCTGCCCTCTTTCCCCTCTGACAGTTTGGAAGCTGTAAACAGAGGTACACCTTCCTGTCTGGGAGCATCAGGGACTCCATTTAGATCTGTTCTATATTTGTCAACCTCTTTGCCACTGCCATTTTTGAAAACAAAATCTGTAAACAGCGAGATAATTTTCTTGTCTCATGACTGACATTCATAGGCACACACAACATGAAGTTTAGCCCTACAATCTCACTTAACAAAGAGTCTAAGTTAGCCACTCAGCCCCTCCTTAGAAGGAGCCCAAGAAATCCCTATTTTTTTCCTTCAGAATTCTTTAGTGACATCTGTCTGAATTATTTCAGGCTGCATGTGAAAGGGCCCAAAACAAGAATGCTTGCATATATTGTTTGCAAAACTCTAGGAAACCAACAATCAAATTAATTAAGGAAAGGTGTCACATAAAAAGAGTGACAAGCCAACTGAAGGATATGGCTCAATAGTGGAACACATATCTAGCATTTATGAAGCCCATAGATTTGGTCCCAGCACTGCAGAAAGATAAATGAATGGATACATACATACAAACATACATACATAAAGACAGACAGACAGACAGACAGACAGACATAGATACATAGATGATAGATACATAGATATATACATACATACAGATAGATTCATAGCTACATAGATGATAAATATATACATGGATAGATATATATATATATACATAGATACATACATATATAGATATATAGATATCTACATAAGTAGACAGATACATTAATAGATAGATAGATAGATAGATAGATAGATAGATAGATAGATAGAAAAAGAGTAGACAAAAGTTGCTTTGTAGACCAATGGTGTGATACAGATTGAGTTTTTAAGAGTAAAACATGAAACAATGTGTTGAGTTAATGATTCCAGAGTACCCCAGAGTTTTAGTAATGCATGTCAAGTGTGTTTTCCAACTTGCTTTTACTATAAAAAAAACTCTAAGACAGACAATAAATAGAAAAAGTTTATTTTGGCTCAGTTCTGAAAGTTTCAGTCCATGACCGATTGCCCTGTTTGGGGACCTACTGTGATACATGGTGGAATCATGTAATGGGGCTGGTTTTTCATCTCATGACCAGAAAAACAAGAGAAAAACAGGAATTCCATAGTCCTCTTCTGGAAAAGTCCAACTTTCTCCCACTAGGCCCTACCTCTTTAAGAGTCCACTGCTAGCTCCAAGTGGTAGTTAGCATGCTTTCAATACAGGGCCTTTGAGGATGTTAGAGATGTACGTCATAGCATGAGGGGTGGCTGTACCAAGTGAATGCTTCCTAACCAGTTCCACAGGCATAGATGTTTCTGCATCTTGGCATCAGTACCTCCCTCATTCACAGTACAACAGCTATGTCCATATTCAAAGTGGCCCTCTGAGCTACAGTTGCCAGGGGAAAGAGGTAAACACATGGAATGTTCCTCTTCAGCTTTTCCAGAGAGGGGAGTATTCAGTCAGAAATGCCACAGGATTGCATAAAGAGTATGAGAGAATCGGGTGACTTGGGAAACAAAAGGTGTTGCTTAGTCCTGCGGTAGGATTTTTTCCCCCCAAGATAAATAATGGGTCAAGAACACCTTTGCGCACCCCCTGTGCAGTTTTACTGGTGACCACACTCCTTTGCTACTTCTAAGTGAGTTAGGCTGCTCTCGGGCATCTGGGTGGTACAGGACTAAGACACACTCTAGAATTTTCTGACATTCTAGGGTAAATTGTAACACCCTGAGAAGAACGTTGCAGAAAAAGTAAAGACCTGAACTCATTTGGATTCGCGGAATGGATTTAGAACCTTGAGCCCCAGTGTATGTCCATGCTGTACTCTTGAGAGTCGCCTCTGCTGTCACAGCCCACTCTGTTACACCTGGCTACGGTTCCGGTTTTTAAATAAGCGCTGCGTCTTTATTTGCAGTGGTTTTTGAAATAAGTATCGAAGGAAGTTGTGGCTGTGTCTGGAGTTACTTTCCTACATGACTGAAGTTGAGCTGAACTTTCTTTAAGTGAGTCCCTTTGTCTTCTTTGGGCCAAAAGGAGGAAACAGGGCTCCTCCTGAGAAGAGAGGATGAGGAAGAAAGATGTGCTTGATGCGCACGTGTGCACTGGTGCCCGTGGAGGCCAGAGAACAGTTTGGTCACTTCTCTTTCTATCACGTGGGTCCCAGGGACTAAACTCAGGTCAGACGGACTGGCCAGAGCCTTCAGCTGCCACTCACTGGTCTTCTAACAATTTTTAGCCTTGGGGAGTTATCTAGTTCTTAAAAGCTCTTGGGATAGCAAGAACCAGCTTCTCTTTGCTTCTGTTTGACTCTGAACTATTTGTATTTATTTTTATTTTGTTTGAGATTTTGATATACTATATTTACATTATTTCCACCCCTCCTCTTCTCCTCCAACTCCATCCATCAATCATCCATCCACCCACTCATCCACCCACCTGTGCATCCATGCATCTCACCTGTGTGTCCATCCATCATCCATCCATCATCCATCCACCATCCATCCATCATCCATCCATCATCTATCCATCCATCCATCATCCATCATCCATCCATCATCCATCCATCATCCAGCCAGCCAGCCATCATCTATCCATCCATCCATCCATCATCCATCCATCATCCATCCATCCATCCATCATCCATCCATCATCCATCCATCATCCATCCATCATCCATCCATCCATCATCTATCATCCATCATCCATCCATCTATTCATCCACCCACCTGTGCATCCATGCATCTCACCTGTGTGTCCATCCATCATCCATCCACCATCCATCCATCATCCATCCACCATCCATTCATCATCCATCCACCATCCATTCATCATCCATCCACCATCCATTCATCATCCATCCATCATCCAGCCAGCCAGCCATCATCCATCCATCCATCCATCCATCATCCAGCCAGCCAGCCAGCCTGAGTTCATTCAGTGTGTCTTACATTACACATCATT
Organism: Rattus norvegicus; assembly: GCF_021556685.1. Classification (NCBI taxonomy): domain Eukaryota; kingdom Metazoa; phylum Chordata; class Mammalia; order Rodentia; family Muridae; genus Rattus; species Rattus norvegicus. The sequence goes on from NC_141542.1 coordinate 56,649,777, forward strand.
ACAGGGCTGACCCCTTGGGATCTGACACACTGTTGGAGGCTCATTCCTGGACAAAATAGTTCTCCCTTTCACCCACAGCCAGGGGTTGTTCGTAGCTCTTCATCTATGGGTGAGGACTTGTGAGATGCCCCTCCCCATGCATGTTGGCACACTGATGTGTATGGTCATTATGCAGGTTGTGTTTAGACAAGCACATTGTTTCAATTTCATGAGTTTAGCAACCCTCTCCATCTAAAAGATACTACCCTGAAGCAGGCATCCCGGTCCTCTCAGCGTGACAGGCTTTCTGCCGTTTATTCTGCAGTTTCCTGAGCTTTGGTTATAGGGGTTGTGCTATAGATGTCTCAGCTGGGACTGGGTAACCCCAGTCGCTTCTTCTTTACACTTTGGCCAGCTGTGGGCCTCCATAGCAGCCTCTATCTGCTGCAAAAAAGCTTCTTTGATAAGTGGGGAGAGCTATAATTACATGGTTGGCAGGCACTTAGTGGACTGTAGACAGGCCACCCTCCACTTGGCATGATCAAATGACATAATGAGGGTAGGCTCGCTTTGAAAAGTGTTGGCTGGGGGCTGGGGATTTAGCTCAGTGGTAGAGCGCTTACCTAGGAAGCACAAGGCCCTGGGTTCGGTCCCCAGCTCCGAAAAAAAGAACCAAAAAAAAAAAGTGTTGGCTGAAAAGTTAAGGCTAATGGGTATTTTACTCCTTTGTTTTAGAGAGGTGGTTATGATATATAATAAAATTATGATTACAGTTTAGAGATGAATATTAATATTTGGGTGCAGATTATTTCCGAGACCCGCCTAGTGGTCTTCTTTGTTTTTGTCAAAGATAGACACCTAACGTGTTAGGCACACCCTTTGTTCCCTATTAGTTACATGTTTGTGACTACAGAAAGACAGCACTGCATAGGCCTGTATGTGGAGGTTAAAAAAGGTGATGTCATAGAGGAGAACAGAGATTAGCAAAGGCCAGGAGGTGGCAAGGAAGTAGGTAGAGAAGTATGACAGGAAGGATGACCTCTGATGTCCTGCACAGGAGGGTAATTGTGATTGACACAAGTTGACGGACTATTCCAGAACTGCCAACATAGAGGATTTTTGAATGTTTGTAACATAAAGAAATGTGTTTGGGGGTTGGGCAGATAGTCATTCTAGTGGCTATGATCTGATCTTTAGAGTACCACATCATGTCCTGCCTAGGTACAATTATTGTGTCAATTTAAAAGACTCAAGCATCTTTTAAAGAACACGTATCCTCAGCTTCTGTAGACCGACTCTGCAAACGGCACTTATAAGAGCTCCTGTTTACTCAAATTATACCATCCTTTCTTTTAATGGAGTTTAGGACTGTGTAAGAGCAGCCCCTAATCAGCACGTGTTAAGCATGAGAACCCTTCTCATCCGTGGCTGAGGGTGGGGTTGGAGGGGGCTTGTGCTGGGTGTTTTATGTGAACAGAAAGTATTGCTGGCATTTAGCTCCTTCTCGGGTCTCTGAGCCTTTGCCTGTGTGTGACCTCTACCTCGAACATGCTTACTTCTGCCCTCACCTGCCTTCCCTGAGGGACCAGATTCCACCCTCAGGGGTTATATAGACCCCCTCTGCACATCTATTCCATCAGAGGATGTATATTTCTGTTGTAAGGTTGCCAACTTCTGTAGCTCTCTACCACCCACTGGACTGTTGTCTTCCTTTGCAGATATCAAGTCTTCTAAAGTTCCTGAGAAGCCTCTGATACTGCCTTCTGTGGGCTGCCGCTGCACACTCTGAGTACCTTATGTCCCCAACCCTTCCCATAGGCTGTCTGAAAATACAGGACCTGGAGTTCTCATGGCTTTGGGGACTGGCTTTTACATTCAAATGTCTCAGAGAACATGGGGGTCTGTAAAGTCACAAGTCCCTTAGTTGTGAAACAGGGACACTGGAAACATATCCACCAAGATGGTCACATGGGCCAATGGGAAAGAGCAGCTGATGTCCTTAATCTGTTTCCATGGTGGACACTGTAAGCCCAGGGTGTGTGTGTGTGTGTGTGTGTGTGTGTGTGTGTGTGTGTGTGTGCGCGCGCGCGCGCAGTCATGGCGCAAGCAGGATTTGGAGCCGGTTGCCTGAGGTTAAATCTCAGGTCTACTTCTTGCCAGATATGTACCTTGGAAAGTTGCTTGCATATGATGAGTCCTTTCCTGCTCTGCAAAATGGGTGTAATTATCAGGCCTAGGCCTAGTTCCTCGTGGTCTTCTGAAGATTCTCTGAGGTGGTGTAGGCAGACGTTGGGGTTGCCTCTGGAGTGTTTAGGAAATGATCCATATACCTAATCCCCATCAAATTGTCTACAGTGAATCAATATCGCTGACCATGAGTTTCCCTGTGACCTGTTTCTTCTTCCAACAGAGACTCTCAGCCCATTTTTTAGCATACATTCCACCTAGATCCTTTTATAGAAACCTACAGTTGGATTAGGTGACTGGGCCCTAAGCTGTTTCTGAGAGGGATGGGCGATGCCGGTGTCTCTCTCCTGTCATTCCATGTAGGCCAGACTCATCTGGAAACGTTTTTCTGATCAGAGTCCAAAGTCTCTACTTTGTTCGAGTTTTAGTCATTGGCTACCTCACTCCCGCTGTTACACACACACACACACACACACACACACACACACACACCTTAAAATGAGGTCATGAACAACAATTTAGTTTATTGTTTTGGGGGTGGCCAAGCACATACCTCCATAGAGAGGTAACCAGAGCTTTCATTATGAGAGGGTGCTCTCTCAGTCTTAGAGAAAAGGCTCGTGTTTGAAGGTTTGGTTCTGTTTTGTTTTGTTTTGTTTTGTTTTGTTTTGTTTTGTTTTCCTGTATGCTTTGAGTGTTTCAAGATAGCTTGTGCTGTGTACTGAGTTTTGCAATTGGGCTATCTTATTGTTGTTGTTGTTTCTTAACATTTATATCGAACAAAAGAGAGAACAGTTTAGACTGAAGTGCTTTCCAAACCCGTGTTGATATGAGCTTTCTCTTGACTATGAAAGCCTTGTGTTTCATGTCCTTGGAAGAAAAACGTGACATTGACCGGCCTGCCAAGATCAGGAATGGAGACGAGAGGATGTAAGATGCCTGCTCAAACCGTCTTCTCGAGCTTCTGCTCTGTGCCCCTTCAGTTAGTGGTCCAGATAGGTTGGAAACTGGGAAGTGATTGCCAGATAATTCAATCCTAAGCTGAGGAAGTTCAGACTTCATGTCCTCTGTCCTGTGGTCACCCAGGAGACAGAAATAGAGGATGCCAGTGGCTTGATACTCACAGGAGAGGAGATAAGTAAACAGAAAAACAGAAATGATGGGTTGAGAGGGACACCTGGCCAGCTAGGGTAGTCCACAATGCACAGAATCTCAGGGTCCTATCAACTGTCAATTGCCCATAACCTTGCCCAATCTGATGATTTTTTAGTCAATGCTGAACCCTCTAACATATGGTTGACATTGGCCCCAAACATGATCATGTAATTTAACTGCCTTGCATGGGCAGCATTCTTACGGTGCTGTGCACAGTGCTAAGTGTGGAATGGGATCCTAGAGGGCTTCAGTGCTCATGTCCAAACCTGCATTAGGCCATTTCCTATCACTGAAACAGACTACCTGGGACTGGGTAATTTGTAATAAACCAAAAAGTATTTGTCTCTAAATCATAGTGGTTAGGGAGTCCAGTATACTGAGGACCTTGGTAGTACATAATCCCATGGCAGAAGGAAGAAAGGAGAGGACAAGGAAGCCACATTCGTCTTTCTTAATTTTTAAAATCAGGAATGCACTGCTCGACTAATACAGAGTGACCTACTTCCTAACACTGCTTTATGCAGAGTTAAGTCACTCACGAGCTCTGAGGTCCCATTCAGACTTCAGCAGGACCCTTATCTGGGATATTCCAAGAGTTTGGCGCTATGACTAGCAAGCGTTTTGATGATTCTTTCGAAATACATATTTTGTACTTGGAATATCAGTTTTAAGAGAAATAAATTAAGTAGATGTAAATGATACTCAAAAGTTTTCCTTTTTTTTTTTTTCCTTTTTTTTCAGAGCTGGGGACCGAACCCAGGGCCTTGCGCTTGGTAGGCATGCGCTCTACCACTGAGCTAAATCCCCAACCCTAAAAGTTTTCCATTTTAAAAAATCAAAATATAATCATATCACATCTCCCCTCTGGCTCCATCTTCCCTCTCCTCCCATGTCTACCCGCCCTCCATATTCACAACCTCCTCTTTAACCTTGTTGTTGCATTCCCTGTACACATGACCCAACCAGCGTAGAACTGCAAACTGCTGAGTCCATTCACTGTTGTCTGCATACATACTTTTTAGGGCTTGCCTGAAGATGCTGGATAACCAACCAATAGGAGGCCCCGTTAGATGCTAGATAACCAACCAATCGGGGACCCTGTTAGATGCTGGATCACCAACCAATGTGGGGAGGGGACGTTCCTGGCAGAGACTCATTTTCCATCTCTCATCGGTCCTTAATTTTCTGTAGCTCTTCATCTAGGAGGGGGCCCTTCAAGGCTTCCCTATCTGTGCTGGGATGTCAACTAACATTGGGATTGTTCCGGTCTTATTTGAGTCCTGCTGTTGAGATTTCGTGAGTGTAGCTTCGCTGTTGTAGTTCAAGAGCACAGTCTCACAGCAGCCTTCCTGGTCCTCTGGCTCTTCCGATCTTTCCCCCTTTCCGGGATGTTTCCCGAACCTTAGGTACAAGAGTTGTATTGTAGATATGTCACTTGAATCTGGGCAGCCCAAAGGCACTGTTCTCCGCCTTTTAACTGGCTGTGACTCTCGTTAGTGCTCTCCTGCTAAGGCAAACAGAAGCGTTTGTGGATGAGAGATGGGGATCACACTTCCCTGGAGACCTAAGGATGAGAACTTAGAATGCAGTTAGGATTGACGCTGGCTTAGGGAAATGACGGTAGAAGGTTCTTCCTCTTATGATTCATGATCTCACCGGGCGTGAATAGTTGGCTAGGTTTATAGCACCAAAAATGATTGCTCTCCTGTTCAGAGAGCCTTGAGTCCCATTAGATGGACGTTGGTAACACTCAAACGTTAAGTCCACACTTGCACCTTTAGGGATTCCTTGCCATTCTGGTCATAGGTGGGCAGCATTATCTATTACTTTCCTTCTGTAGCAGCTCACACATCAACTTCAGCTAGTCCTCCGGAGGAGGCTTTTCAATGAGTTCCGCTCCAATCCTTAGAGTCCTCTGTCCAACATCTATTGTGTCTTTAGCATTAGGGACTTATCTTAAACTTCTGAGAGGCAACAGGGTCAATAGCAACAAACTCTATTGTTCTGAGGGTCTCTTAGACTCTGTAGATCAACAACTTGGTTTCTCGTGCCTAGTACTGGAGTTTTGTTAAATAGTCTGTGTGTTGGAGAAGGGGGATATTATTATCTTCCCAAGGGGTATAATCTCATTTAATAGATTCATATATCAAGCACTCTTAGTGGTTTTCAAATCCCTTCTTCTCTACCCTTTTATATACCTCTTTATCTTATCCCCAACTAAGGCTCTCCTCCCTATTTTTTAAATTTCCTGTTCATATCATCTATAACCTGCTATTACCCTCTCTACAGCTCCCCACCACCATCCATCCCTAGAGATGTAACTCAATGAATAGGATGCTTGCCCAAGAAACACAAAGTCTTGGGTCTAATCCCCTGGGTGTGATGAACTAGGCACGTTGGCACACGCCCGCAATCAAAACGCTTGAGAGGTGGAGGCAGGAGGATCGTGCTTCCTGTTCAAGGTCATCCTCAGCTAAGTGGCAAGTTTGGGCCAACCTGAGCTACATGAGACTTGTTTCAAGATATGAATGCTCACCTTTGCTTATTCAACCTCCAGATGTGCTGAGGTTGCCCATGATTATGGGGAAATACCTTCCCTGCTGGGTTTACACCTGTATGGTCGAAGACGCTGAGGGACACGGTAGTAAAAACTGCAGTAGTAAGGGACACGGCTAGTATTAGCAGCCCCCCTTTACTTTCTCAAGGATTCCTTATTTGGGGGATATGTGAACAGCATTCACCAACCCCTCCTAACGTCCTGATGATGAAACAAATTACAAATCTATCACCGTTCAACAGGGACACCAGTGGATTTATTTGGCTTATACAGAACCGGCAGTAACAGGTGACCTCCAGAGCAGTTAAACTGGCAAGTTTTCACCCAACATAAATGATGGCTTCCCAATAGCTGCATAGGTGACACCCCCTTTCCCTAGTCTTCCCTACCCTGTATCCACTAGCCCTTCCCAGAGACCCTGAGGCTGCATGCAATTAGGGCAGAATTGCAAACACATGTCTGAGGGAGGCAGCTGGATGCTTAGATGTGGGTTCAGCACCCTGTCTACACCTCCTTCTAGGAGGGGATGTGGACAGTCCCCAGAACTGGAACAAAAGAGATGGGTTCTCACAAAGAGGCACCACTGACCTCATGAAGATGGTGGCAATTTGGCTCAGCTAGAACCTTGCCAGTTGATAGCCTGCCCTCCGGCACCCATGGAGCACTTCCAGTTGTTCTGATTCTACCTCAGGGCCTGTTCACTCCTAACAATTTCCAAGTGGGTCGCTCACTCCACCTCACAGAGAAAAGGAGCTTTTGGAATTTGTTGAATTGCTCTCAGTGCTTTGGATAGAAAAGCAGATAAAGAGGTGAGAAGAAAACACGAGAGACCTTTTCCTGTTGGAATAGAGGAAGACTCCCAAGTGAGAAGGGCGGGAGACTTATTACCCCTCACTTCCGGAAGGGAGCTGGCCACCATGTGCACCCACACGCTGGCTGGCTCAGTACCAGAGAGAGATAGGAGGAAAGTTTATAGTGAAAGAAAGGAAAGGTTTCAGTGTGCTCCCTGAGTGGAAATGACTGGCACGGAAGAGCCCATTAGAGCTGGAATGGGGCTAAAAGGAGCCAGCTGTGCGGTGAGTTGGGAGTACACGCTTGGTTTTCTTTTTTCCAAATTGGAAACAGGAACACAAACCAACTCATCGGTCATCTTGCTCCTTGTCAAGTCCTGGCCATTTGGGGCTTCCAAGGTTATTGTTAGATAGTGATCTGACATCCACAAGTCTGACACAGTGGGGTCTGGGTCCTGTAGCCCATGGTGAGACTTTTGATTTTATGTGTGACCCTGCAATCTTTTAGCACCAGCGGAACACTATCTGGGAATACGTAGGCCCAGCTCACTTGGTGTGGGAGCCGCCCGGTGCTCCCAGTCATGAAGACCAGCCGTCAGAAAACTCACTAAGTGGTGTCCAGTGCCTCGCCTACGGGTAGTCACTGGTCTGGCCTGGGCCATGGCCTGCTGATGTTAGCCCTGGGTGGCTATGCACTTGGGCATGGAGCCTGCCAACCCCACCTGGTGTGAATGCTCCATGCACCTGACTGTTTTCCAGAGTGGGTGCCACTCAGAGTGGGTGCCAGAGAGCTGCTTCTCTGTGGGCAGGGTCAGCTCACTCCAGGGTTCTGCCCATCACACACTGGCTCTCAGCCTTACTCTGGTCCTCACTGTAGCAGAAGGGCTTTCTATCAAGAGTAGGTCATTCAAACAATTCTAGAATTTCTGGGGCAAGGACTTCCTGTGCCATCCTAGGAAGCTCGATGCCGTGTTTCCCTGCCCTCGGATTCAGGGATTGAATCTGAAGGCCACATCACAGGTTTGGCTACATACTCTTGGCAGTTGTAGGACGCCATAGCATTGTGACTTCCAGGCCACTTGGTGTCCTCTGTAGCTGGAAGCCCCTGCTAGATCTTCCTGTTTGTGTGGTTTTGGGTTCTGACATTCACAGACAATTCCTCAGAGGAAACATGTCTGATTACTAAGAGAGGCAATGGAATCTTTTACTTTTCTAGAATATGTGGGGAAAAAGTTTTTAGTTCAAGGCAGTAAGTTTTACATAAAATGTGTCTAAACTACTTAAGTTCTATAAATAAACTAAAAAAATATTGTGCAGGGTTTTGAAAGACATCTGCAATTTCTGAAGAGGGGATGGTTTTAAAAAGACATATCTTCTGCCTTTGTGTGTGTTTGTACTTTTAAATTAAATGACATCCGCTGTGTGTAGGAGTTAACTCAAAGCTGTCAAGATTTTTTTCCCTCCTAATAATGACTCTTGTGCCATTGACTACCAAGAATAACAATAAGCCTTTTTTTTAAATTAAAAAAAGAGTATTTATTTTTGTCACCAAAAGAACAATTATCTGAGTCCTTAAGTTATTTAAAACATTTTTATGAGTTCTAAGAATAAATCACTCTGAGATTCTGTAGCAAGAACTACGAATTTTATCTGCAGGCCATTCACCTGAAGTGTCTTGGAAGTACATATATCATTTAGCGAAAAGCGTATCTGTGCCATTTACCGTTGGAAATGCATTGAACCTATTAACCATTGGCTCCAAGGCGCTGTCCTCCCTTTATAACTTACAGACTATCTCAGTCCACTTTCTGTTGCACAGCAGAATTCTAAACATTCAGGTAGATGATACATGATAGAGATTTGTCCTGGTTAATAATTCTTGAGGTTGGCAAACCTAAGGCAGGATGTTACCATTTATCTTCATCCCGTGGTGGAAGACAGAGTGTAGGTGAGCACTGAGACAGAGGGGCTGGCTGGACTCACTCTTTAATCAGAAACTTGCTATTGTGATAAGGGGGGGGGGTGGCCTCGTGACACCCTCCCAGCACCCCCGATTACTGTCATTATAGTGGCAGTACAATTCCAATATGAGTGTTTGAGGGGACATTCATACTATGCTACAATGTGAGGGCCGGAAAGGTTCAGCCATCTGTGTACGATCACACAGAAAATCTGACCTCATTAAACCAAGGCCATCCGTCATCCGCTGTAAGCCTGCTTTGACCAGAGAACGTCCTGTGTGCATGCTGCTGGGCCATTTGCTTTCTCTCTTGTTTTCCCCCTCAAAATGCACACTTGGAAAGGGAATGAAACATTTGTTGCATATAATTTTATCTGAGAACCCTTCAAGCTTTTGCAACATGAAAGATAATAACGGCCGTTGTGTTCTCTTGGGAAATTTGACCTGGACGGGGTGCTGACACAGTTGCTTCTGATTTATCCAGAAAGCTACAGTTGACAATGAGGAAAAGAACAGGGAGAATGACACTGATAAAAATAATATAAGGCTCTCTTCTTACCTTGCACTTCTCTCTCTAAGGCGCAGGGTTTGATGCCACAGAGCTACCCTTTAAGAGTGGGTACAGTTACAAAAATAAATAGAGCGGCCATTCCATGGGATGGAATGGATACGTAAATATGAAAACAAAGTCTTTTTAAGTTCACCAGCTCATGAGGCAGGAGGCGCGGAGCTGGGGGTGGGCGGGGGGGGGAGGGTTTCAACAGGGTGTGATGTTTGTGAGACTCAAAGACAAGTTCATGTTCTAGGTTGACCTGAAGAGTAATCGGATCGCTTTAGCAACAGGCAAGGGAGTTAACAAGCTTAGAGGATTTGATGGGGTTTGTTTGCATTTTTTTTTCCTGTACATTCATTCAGTAGTCGTTTCAGTGACCTTAAGTCTGCCTCCGTTTTATTGAAGCATAAGGAAGTTACAAGAGTAGAGAAAGGCGCAGAGAAAACAGAAAGGAAAGGGGAAGGGACCATGAAGAATCCTGGCATGGCCATACTGTTAACTCTAATGAGTCTTGGAGTGGAACTTTCCCCTTCGCCGAAGCCTGGGGCAGGGGCTGGCAGTGCGGGTAGGCCTTGGATGTTACAGTTGTCACATAAGTCAACTCTACTATCTCTGCTCTGCCCTGATAATGTTTCCTCAATGTTATCAGGGTTTTGTTCTTTAAGGTTTCGGGCACCGTGTACATAAAGTTCTACAACTGCAGGCACTAATGTTAGGAGGGTGGGGTCACTGGAAATTCTTACGGAAAGGGCAGGACCTGGATCAGAACTGGGGTTTTAACCTCTCTGGCATCCAAAGAGGATTTTAAAAGCTGAGAATGGATGGTGAAAAGGGAGTTTTTAAGAGGCCTGCTCCCCCTACAGCTGTCATGAGTTATCCCAGCTCACTATATAAAGGGGTCATTTTGTCTCTCAAAAACCTCCTATCCTCCCTTCCAAGGATTTATTTGTTTTTGAGTTATGTGTATGGGTGTTTTGCCTGCATGTATGCCTATGTACCACATACAGGCAGTACCCACAGAGGTCAGAAGAGGATGTTGCATCCAGAGTTGGAGTCCAAGTGATTCACAACCTTTGGGTACTAGGGAGTGAATCTGGGTCCATTGGAAGAGCAGCAAGAACCCTTAACTGCTGTTCTTAAGCCAGTTAAGACTAACCCCAGTTCCTTCAAAAGCCCCCTTTGAAGACCAGAACACACAAACGCCAGCATATGCTGAAGCAGCGATATTTTCAGCTTTAATGGGTGAGAGCCTCAGAGCTATTTGCAGAAAACAGTAAGTGGAGATGTGTCCCGTCAATGAAAGCACAGGCATGCAGATGGAAATTAGTTTAGTTTCAGTATTCACATAACCAGCAAGCTTCTCATATGTAGAAGCCCCTCTCTAGACTGAGCAAGTTCAATCTCTCTTCTGGGAAAAAGGTTGTTGCTACATATTCCCGGTTTCTCTGAGACCTTCTGTGCTCTGTTCCTCAAGTCCTATATCTTGGGGAGCATCCTGTGGTGGTCAAGAGGACTGTCCACTCAGGGGAGTGGCTACAGGGTCACCTCAACCAGCTTTATCTTGGTTCCTGTCAGGAGTACTGGTTTCCCTGTTCAAAGGTATGTTGGGGAAGATTTTCCACGGGGGACACAGATGTTTACTTGCCCAGAAAGGCAACCCACAGCAGCCCGAAGTAACCTCTGGGCTGAAGTCCCTCTTGGTAAGCCAGTGAGATTTTGTTGGGGTTACTAACAGGAGTGTGGGTGAGGAGTTACTGAAAAGGACCAAGGATGACCCCAAAGCACCTTCATCAGGGAAGATCCCACATCGGCATAGTGGGAGTCACTCATGAATGCCGCCACCCTGTTAGTCTCCAAGCAGCTCTTGGGGTACAAAGCGCTCCTCTTGGCTGGTCATGAAGGTTCCCTTCCCTAATGGAGGAAATGTTCCAATTAGAAGGGAAATAGCATACCACAGCAGGTGTTCCGAGGTGTCCACACTGGCTGGCGGTGAGGAGGGATCAGTTGTCTTTCTCAAGTGGTTCCCTGGGAACATCCCTTCTGTGGTGCTGTGAATGGTATGGAAACTTAAAGTGAACTGTCATATCTGCTTCATGATGGGAGCTGACATGCTGGCTTTGGGAAGTAATGTCCGAATATGAATAACTAAGCCCTAACTAGTGTCTTAAGTAGAACTCTGTCCTGCAGACCACAGACCAGAGTGGGACAAACAGGCGGGCTGTAGTGTTCCAGCTCAGCCCCTCACCAGCAATAAGAATCTGGACGTTTGCCTTCACCTCCTCAGACTCCAAGTTTCCTCACAGAGGGGAGGAACTCTAGGTATATGGCCTCTGATGTGTCTTCGTCTTTAACTATATCCTGATCACAACATTACAAAGTGGCAAGCAGGATTCTACCATGTTCACAGGAAACCATAGTGCATTCCTTAACCATCTATGTAAGACACTGAAATTATCAAATTCCTTTCTTTGCTCAAAGACTTGGTTGTGGGAGGTTTGGAACCAGCAGTTTCTTAGAGCCAGAATTTGTATCAAAGAAGGTTTGAAAGCTTGGTGGAGGGGTAGGTAATGAGAGGCATAAGAATGGCAACACACACACACATTCACATGCACACACACACATACACACACAGATACACACACATATATACACACATATGCACACATAGAAACACACGTGCATGCGCACACACACATACATGGACACACACATACACACACATACACACATAGAAACACACACGCACACACACATGCACACATACACATGCACACACACACAGATACACACACATATATACACACACATGCACACATAGAAACACACACTCATGTGCACACACACGGACACACACATACACACACATATATATATACACACATACACACATAGAAATGCACACATGCACACACGCACGCACACGCACACACAAAGGTATCCTTGTCTCTAAAACGTTGACAGGCTGAAGGAGGCACAAGAAGTTGCTGGGGGAAAGGTGTTACTTCAATATTCATGGAAAGACTCTTCAAAAGACAAGTACCAATTTACATTCTCACAGTACCCTACATAGTCTCAGACCAGTCTTGTGGTGACATTCTTTCTCTTTTGGAAACACAGAAATAAATAGAGAAGAGAAACATTTGTGAGACTCTAAGAATAAAGGACTTCCTAAGAGTAGCAGAACAAGAAGTCACAAAGACCAATAAACCCAGTTATGCTCCTGTACTCTATAAAGAGAAATTTGGGTGTGGCGATGTTCATGTGTGCTCCTCCTGCTTGGGAGGCAGAGGCAGGAGGATTTGGGGTTCTAGGTCATCCTCGGCTACATACTGCCTTCTAGAAGCATCCTCACAGGAACACTTAGAGACAGGCAGCTAAGCAGTTCTCAAGTCTCTCCCTGAGCAGAGATCGGCACAGGAGGGTTGGATGGGTTTTCTCAAAAGCCACTAAGTATCTAATATGAGCTCACTCATTATCTTTGGGTACCCTTTAAGTCAGGGGCAGTCATGAGCACTGGGCTTTTCAGGGGAGGGGCAGGAATCAATCATTCGAGTCATGGATTTTAATGACCAGCCTTGTAAACTCTGTCTCCCATATAACACAGAGAAAAGGGTCTCCATGTGCACCCCTTGGGTTCTCAGCAGGGCCATTTAAGATTTCATGCCCCTGCCATTGTTGCTGCAGTGAAGGGAGTGCTGTTGAGAGAATATGGTGCCAGGTCCGTGAAGACAGAAGCCTGACTCTGCCAGGATCTTGTTTGGGAGAGAAGATCGCCTACACTGAAGGAAGAAATGCACTTTGTGCCTGAGTAAAATCCCACAGTAAGCTTCTACACATGCAGGCAGCAGAATTCTTTGAGTATACTGCTCATGACATGGCTGAGGCCAGACCTTGCTCTACTTCCACAGGGTGTCTACTGGTGGCTCAGGAATCCCTGAGTGACAGTTCTTTGGGCAGATGTGGAAACCGATTATAGAGGGAAACCTCATCTATGTAGAGGACGGGGCTGACAGACTTGTGTGTGTAGCCATGGGTCTAGAACCTCTCCATTTGTGCTAGATGCATTTGGGATGTTGGTGTTTCAGAATGTATGTAGTGACAAAGAGGCCACTTAGAGCCTGGAAGAAAGGCAAAGTCTGCCCCAGTTTGCTTCTCGAGCTTGGAGGGCATCAAGGAGCTGCAGGCTTCAGCAGAAGATGGAGCCACTTGACTCCCTGGTGTATGTCTGTCCACAGAACAAGGCAGGAAGACACAGTGACCTGGGCGGGGACAGGAGATCCCTGATTAGTAGAACTTAGAAGATGCCCTTCCTGTTGAGTGCCCCCAGGTATTTCCTCTGAGGCTTGGCACGTTGCCTCTCTTCAGGGTGTAGGCAATGGTGTGTGTTGGGGTTGGGGTAAGGGGAAGTGAGTCTCTATACAAGAGGAATAGCTGAAACCCAACTCAGATTGGTCTACAGGTGTGAGCAGAGAAGGAAAAATGGATCCGGTAGCTAGAGAAACCTAAACTGGGGCCTCAGGGGATGGGGCTACTGTGTTTTGTTTCTTTATCTCTCAGACATTCGTGATTATTGGAATTCTCTGAGTACCTTCCCCTCGGACTATGGGGTCAAGAACAGGCTTGGCTTTAATTCCATAGCTTGTCTATGAGGTGATTGGCTCAAGGACATCCTAAGTGACAGTTTGTCTCTTGGTGGCCACGTCCCAAGATGGTCACTACTCATGATGAGGAGGAACCCAGAGTGACATCCTAGAAACCCCCACCACTCCTCCTCCTGTCCCAGGGCAGGAGTCTGTTTTGCTAGCCTGGTCACATGTCCTAGTTTCTCTTGGGCTACTGCTGTGGGATAAATGGTGTTCGGGAGGCCAGGGTCAGGTGACCATCCTGGGGATGAGGTGGCAGACACCCTAGGAATGACAGTCTCATTCAAACTGTCATAGAAACCTAAAGTAACTAAACAGGCATCAACCAAATTAACCAAGCCCCCCCACACAAAGGGGCAGCTACTGAGCCATAGAGATGTGAGCTCTGCTTAAGATAAATCATAAATACAAAATAGACATTGAATTTCAAGGATTCGGTAGGAAAGAAAATACAAAGTATCCTAATAACATGCTTCATGTTTATCACGTGTTGGATTGATGACATTTTTTGATGCATTGATTAAAATTGAATATGTGAGCAAAATTACTTCGACCTATACCATTTCTTAAAAATGTGGCTTCTAGATTCTTTCTTCTTTTATTATCTTCATGTAAGTGCATGTGCATCAGGGCCATAGCATGGATGTGAATGTGAGGGTAAGTAACTCTTGGGAGTTTCTTTTTTTAAGGTTTATTTATTTCTTATATATATGAGTACCCTGTAGCTGTCTTCAGACACACCAGAAGTGGGCATCAGAACCCTTTACAGATGGTTGTGAGCCACCATGTGGTTGCTGGGATTTGAACTCAGGTCCTTTGGAAGAGCAGTCAGTGCTCTTAACCACTGAGCCATCTCTCCAGCTGCTCTTGGGAGTTTCTTATCTCTGATGCTTTGTGGAATCCAGGGGCTGGACATTCTTGGCTCCCCCTACAGGCATCTCTACCCACGAAGCCATCGTGCTGGCCCACTTCTAGATGCTTTGAATTATATGTGTGCTTTGCATTACATTTCTCTGGATAGCATTTTTTTCTAGACTGTTCATGTCTCTATTAGAGATATTGATATGGCAACATACATTTTTGTGGGTAAACTTCCCATCCAACTGGGTCATATCCTTTCATTTTCTCCGAATTATCCAAAGATTGCAGCATGGGTTCCCTGTTTGAGCGTTGGAGGGTTCCAGAATCATTGTTTTCCCCTGTGGTTCTGAGAGAAAAGTTTCCTAACTCATTTAGTCTATCTCTTGAGGTAATCACTGGAATTACCTCAGATTCAGGAGGAATATGGTGTCTGAAAGACGTCACAACAAATGGGATCTCATTGCTGTGTCCCTTTGCTGAGATGTATACGGTTCAGTTAAAACCACTAGCATTCAGAATTTCTGTGTGTGTGTGTCTCTCCCTGTCTCCCTGTGTGTGTCTCCCTGTCTGTCTGTCTCTCTCTCCGTCTGTCTTTGTTCTCCCTCTTTCCCTTCCTCTCCCCTCCCCCTCCCCTTCCCCCTCCCTCTCTTGGTCCTTACAGGTGTTTTGTTATTTTCCCCTCCTTGTTAACCTATCACAAATTTAGCCTGCAGCACAGATGTGAGGAAGCTCTTCAGATCTTAATGAAAATGAGAAGCCCTTAATAGGTCCCATACCTGTTTCATCCATCCATCCATCCATCCATCCATCTTCAGTCTGTCTGTCCATTCCTTCCTCCACTCATCCTTCTGCCTGTCTATCCATCCCTTCATTCATGGCACTGCCCCAGTCGATGGCATGTGCCATGGTGCTGGATGCTGGCAATACTGTAGGGAACCAGTTCGTTCCCCAACCTAGTGGAGCCAATGAACTGCCTGTTGCTGCTTCTCCTCACACATGACCAGTCAGTGACTCTAAGCCAGGGTTCCCCAGATCTCTCCCAGGAAAGGCCACTTCCTAGAATGAAGAGACTTGGAAGAACTTAGCACCAGTGGGGGAAATTGTCTTTGGGATGAGCGTCGTTAATTGGGCTCTCATAAAGGGAACCCCTGCTCTCAGTCACCTGTGCCCCTCCAAACAAGTTTGCTTAGGTTTTCTGAAATGTATCTAGATTAGATGGATTAGAAGTAAAGCTCCCGTTTAATCAATGAAAATCGATGAGATTTTCCAGGACTCAGCAGATTAAGAGAAGACAAAATCAAAATAGAAAGGGATGAACTTGCCTTCTTAGGAACTCTACAGACCTATAGTAGGTGGCCAGGAGTCTTTCCTGTGACATAATGCTGCCCTCTGAGAAGGCAAGGTAGGAGTTACCTGTCTCTGTCCTCTCTCCTCACCTGCCAGGGTGCCACTTTTGATGCATTCATTGATGAATAATCAAATGCTTTTCAGATAGACCTTATTTGAGATAAATTAGTGAAGACTCGGGATGGGGGAGAAAAATAGGAAATCATCTTTCTCATGGGACTATTGACGACCTGAAATTGAATTTGTTTTTTTCCAGTTGACGTGTTAGGCAGTTGGCTGTAATAATACATAATGAAAGCTACATAACCAGGATCTGAATGCGTCTACAAAATGAGAAACAACACAAAAAGAACACAGATTTGGTGGGAAACTATGTTTGGCAAAACCACTACGGGCGTGGGTCAAACCTGAGCTGTGGCCAAGAGAGGTAACCACATAGGAGGAGAGGTGTGGATGTGCTTGGCAGTCAGACACCTTGCTCTTCCTCCCAGACTCACGAGCCAGTCACAATTTTAGAGCAGGTAGAAGAAGGTTCTGGGTAGGTCTGAGGTCTAGAGTGGCAGGGACGAACTTCTGGTGAAGCTGGACATAGATCTCTAGAGGTGGAATAAGAGAGGATGAACAGGATGTCCAAGCACAACTTGAAATGTCATGCCTTCACACACACACACACACACACACACACACACACACACACACACATATTTTTGGTAAATGCTTCTCCACATGTGTGACAGGGACATGGAGCTAAGCACCTCATTATCTTCTCATAAAACACTGCCATGAATAGAATCAGCCCAGGGAACAGTCAGTGCATTGGCTACCCTGGGATACAACCACTGGGCTCTGCTCATCGAGGAGGGTCTGGCCAGAGCAGACCGCTATGGAGACTGGTAACCATTAGAAAAGTCTTTGTTTAGAGAGTTCTGATATTGAAAGGCCTTGGCTTAAAGAGTGAAATCAGCTGCCTGGTTTTCCTGGTAGTAGATGGGAGCTCTGGACAATTGGTTTATAAACTCCGGAGCAGTGGTTCTCGACCTGTGGATCACAACTCCTTTGGGGTTGGAAGACCCTTTTACAGGATTGCCTAAGACCATCAGGAAACAAAGATATTTACATCATGATTCGTAACCGTAGTTCAATTATAGTTATGAAGTAGCAACAAAAATAATTTTATGGTTGGAGGGGCACAGGTCACCACAACATAAGGAACAGTATTGAAGGGTCGCAGCATTAGGAAAGTTGAAGACCACTGCTCTAGCAAGTGTATTTCTATGCCAGTTTCTGCTAAAGATGTACTTCTGTGTTCATGTTTCACTCCGGGATTCAATTTTCCTTTGGTAACTGCCCTAATTAGCTTTGACTGGTAGTTTGACAGAGCATAGAGACATCTGAGAGAATTGTCTAGACCAGATTGGCCTGTAGGCATGTCTGTGGTAGAGTGTCTGGATTGGCAGTTGACATAGGCGTGCCCAGCCCACTGTGGGTGGTGCCATCCCTCAGCAGGTGGTCCTAAGCTGTGAAGAAAGCTAGCTGAGTACAAACCCAGCCTGTGTGGCCCCTGAGCAGACAGCACCCTGCCTGCCTCCAGTTCTTAACGGTGTTTCCTTGGCTGTGAAGTGAGCGCCTTGGTTGGCAGTAGTACTGTGTGGGATCACAGGCCTGCCTCTGAGTGTCTGCCTAGCCTTCCCGCAGAAATGGTCCAGTAACATAGAAGCTGAGATAAACCCTTTCCTCTCCTAAGTTGCTTCTTGTCAGAATATTTTATTATAGCCACGGAAATGAAACTAGGGCAATGTCACCAGGTCACTTAGTGACTGATAAACATGGCACTCGTGTTTATTTTGTGAGGTAGAGCCTGAGCTTCCCCTACATCTGAGGACCCAGGGAGCCCCTCTTCATTGAAGAATAGACATTTTGTCCCAAGATGTAGTCAGCCATTGGTTATAGGCAGGCTGGAGAACTGGCTCTAAGATACCACTTTCTTCAAGAATGTAAAAAAAAAAAAAAAAGGGGACTTGGTGCAAAAAGCCCTTGCCTTGCCTAGTGGTTTGGATGATCTATGTCCTTCACAGGTTCACATATTGGAACACTTGGTCCTCCGCTGGTGCACTGTTGGGGGTGCTTACAGAACGCCTAGGATGGGGGCTTGCTGGAGGAAGTACCTCCGGGGGGTGGGATTTGAGTGGTTAGAACCATGCCTCTCCTTCCAGTTCACTCTGCTTGTTTTTGTGGTTGATGTAATCTCTTGGCTTGCTGCTCCTGACACCCAAGGCCATGCCCCACGATACCTTATAGTTTCCCCTTTAACCATCAACTCAAAATCAACTCTTCCTTCTACGAGTCGCTTCTGGTCATGATTATTTACCACAGCAACAGAAAAGTAACTCACACACCTTGTAAGTGTGAAGATCTGAGCTCAGATGCCCAGAGCCCACATAGAGCAGATATCGTAGTGTGTGGCTATAATCCCAACTCCATTATGATGAGACCAGAGACCAAGACAGCAGGAAGCCTGGAGGTCTGTGGGCAAGGCTACTCTCACCTACAGCAGCAAAGAGTCCCTGTCTCACACGAGGGAAGGGGGAGGACAGATACACAAGGTTGTCCCCTGACTGCTACACATATGCTGTGCTCACACAAACATATCTAAACACTTATACACACGTCATATACATGCATGTATAAAAATTTAAAGAAAAGAAAAAGATTATACGGGGGGTTGTTGTTATTGTTCTGTGGTTATAGTTAGAATCCCAAGCCTCATTCATGCTAGGCAAACACTGTACCAATTAACGACACCCCAATTCCCAGTGTGAGTTTTAAAACACATGACGCACACGGTATTCATCAGTTTGTTTGCACACTAAGCCTAGAGAGTGAAGTCAGCCCTCCCTCAGCATTAGTCAGCTTCCTCTAGGCCAGCGGGTCTCAACCTTCCTAACTCTGTGACCTTTTAATACAGCTCCTCATGTGGTGGTGACTCCCAACCATAAGATTATTTTGTTGCCATCAACAAATCCATAAATGTAATTTTGCTACTACTATGAATAGTAATGTAAATATCTGACATGTAACTGCACAGGTTGAGGACCACTGCTCTAGAGGAACAGAACCTAGCATGCACATACATGCATGTGTGTGCACACACACATGCATTCATACAAACACATATATTACACACATACATACATATACACATACCATGTGCATATGTGCACGCACATGTGCGCACGCGTGCGCGCGCGCGCACACACACACACACACACACACACACACACACATAAATACAAACTCTGCTCCCAGCTTAGTTCAAGGAGCCAGCACTTATAATCTGGCACAAAGGCCCTAAAGCTCCCAGAAGAGCTGTGGGTGTTGAATCCAGTGACCACTGGGCCCTATGTTCATGGATGCTGCCAGGAACCCTAGGCACATTTACTTGGTGAGCCACCAGTCCACATCTGGGACTCCCAGACTCTGCCCTGCACAAATCTTCTCCAGAACTGCTCACAGACAAGACGAAATTGTCATCAGTTACTTGGTGACAGCTGAGAGAAGAAGCCTTTGCTGTCCCTTAGAACTGTCTTACCATAAAAGCCTCAGGCCATCTGACTCAGCCCGCCCTTCTTTTCACAATGCTGCCCACACTTAAAACCACGGCAGGCGCCCCTAAAGGAAATAAAGTTCTCTTGCCCTTGTCTTCCCCAAATACTGCTCCTCTCCCTCGGTCTTCTGCTTCCACTCTCAGCAGCTCCGGGAGGAGCTCAGCGGTTCCAAGCTGCAGCGCTTGCTGGTGTTAATTACCGTAATGACTTTCTGAGCAGAGAAAGCATTGGTCGGACTAAAATCTGGCTGGGTGGGTATGTATTTCTGTTGTCTGTGTGTCCTTTATCTTTAAAGAGAGTACCCTGTGGTAGATGGGGCCCGGAGAGCTGGGAGCATTGAGTGGGGAGCTGTTCTGAAGGAGTCGGCGGAGGGCTCCCAGGACTGAGCATAAAAATTAATTACAGAAAAGAAATACATCATTAATGTCAGAGCTCACAATAGGTCCCAGTGTGACTATTATGTGAAATTAATTACTCCCTACTCCACTTTCTAAAAATCATCTTCTCTGCACTATGAAAATAGCCCTAGTTACTGGCATCGGTTGCTTAAGTCATTAAGGGCCATCGCTCCGCACGTTGCCCGTGCTCATTCTGCAGTCATACTTGGGTTTAAATATAGCAGCCCTCGTCTCTGTGAAGATCTCCCCAAAACACTTACATACTCCATAAAAAAAACTGTCAAATTGCAAGATCAAGGTCTTGGGGAAAAGCAGATATTAAGAATCAAATAATAACATCAATTTATTTACACGGAAAGAATACCTGCTAAGAATAGAAAGCCGGTCGCCTCTCTGCAGGTGAGAGCAATTGGGCCTTGGACCTGGAGAATGAAAAATGGGGGAAGCAAGCAGAGCCCAGAGCTCTCCGCTGCTTCTCGACCTTCTTAATGCCAAGGCCCTTAACACAGTTCCTCGTGTCACTACGACATAAACATATAGCTCATTGCTACTTTAATAATTGTAATTTTGCTGTTACAAATTTTAACGTAATGACCTGATATGTAATGCCCACAAGAGGTCACGATCCACAGGTTGAGAACCCATGGCTTATCAGCTGGTGGAGAAGAGGGAACATCAAAAGGACAAGTGTACACCGTTACCTGTGGTGAGAAATATGATCTAGTCGAGGGCAGAGGAAGTAACATTTAAGCTGAGACCTGAGTGGTGGAGTGGGGCAGGTGAACTTTTCCTGGCAGAATAAACTGTGTGTATAATCTTCACAAAGGCTGAAGGGACAAGTCACTGGTTTTGAGCTCCTCCGGAGGGTCTGAGTTCAGTTCCCAGCACCCATGTTGGGCAGCTCCCAACAGTCTGTAGGTCCAGCTTTAGGGGATCTGACTCCCTCTTCTGGTCTGTAATGTTACCTGCTCTCATGTACACAAACCTCATACAGACACATACATGCATATGCTTTAAAAAAAATGTGACCTAAGGGATGGTTGAGCTATGGGAGTCTAGTGTTCCCTGAAGTGATTTGTGCCAGAGATGTTTTGGGGCAGTGGCGAATCCTTTCATGTTTGAGGAACCAAGAACAGGACAACTAACTCCCTTCTAATCTCCACTGGGAACCCCACCCCACCCTGTTGTGTGGGATCACATCTACCTTACGGTTTCTGTTCCCATCAATGTCACTGATTTTCATTAAACCATGTACGGTAAATCCCACTGATTGGACCTGAGGACAGGGAACTAGCCTCTGTGTGTGTGTGTGTGTGTGTGTGTGTGTGTGTGTGTGTGTGTGTGTGTGTGTGTATGTGTGTGTGTGGTCTTCACAACGGGAAACTAAATTAGGACAGGATTTCCTTCGGACCTCAGACCCCAACGGGATGTTCCATTGTGTGTCCCATTGTGTCTCTAGTAGATCCAACATCCAGCATCTACCTTGTATTCAGTTGTCTTGGCTTTAGTCTTTCCCGTCTAGGATTTACCCAATCACCCCTGGTGTTTCATGACCCAGAGAGTTGGAAGAGTAACCAGTCATTGTTCCATAGGGTGGCTTTTGTTTGGGGTTTGTCTGTTGTGCACCAATGGGTTAGAGTAGATTAAAGTGCTTGTGGCAGGAATATCAGAAGGCTGTAGTGAATTCGAAGACCATGACTTGTCCTCTGGCCAGGAGTAATAACTTTGTTCACTGGACTAAAAATGTATCTGCTGAGTTTCCCTGTGGAAGCCCTCTTCTAATGAATAAATGTCTTGTGTGAGATACTTTGAAGGCTATATAAAGAAACTGCTTCTCAATTGGCCTTATTAGCTAATATTCATCGATACTTTTTATTTGAAGCATCAGTACTCTCGTGGTTGCCCAATGGTAAATTTCTAATCCCATCTTCTTTCCTATGTGTATCATAAACTGGAAGTCCACTTGAAGAAGATGTCTATCATAGCCATCCATCCATCCATCCATCCATCCATCCACCTACCCATCCATCTACCCATCCATCCACCCATCCATCCACCCATCCATCCATCCACCCATCCACCCACCCATCCATCCACCCATCCATCCATCCACCCATCCACCCACCCATCCATCCACCCATCCATCCACCCATCCATCCACCTGTCCATCCATCTATCCATCCATCCACCCATCCATCCATCTATCCATCCATCCACCCACCCATCCATCCACCCATCCATCCACCCATCCATCCACCCACCCATCCATCCATCCACCCATCCATCCACCCATCCATCTAGCCATCCATCTATCCACCCATCCATCCCCCATCCACCCACCCACCCATCCATCCATCCACTTATTTAAACCACTATGTATGGATGAATACCTGTGTTCTTCGTACGCTATGTTTACAGCTTTGATGCTCGGATCACCCCTTCCTTGGCCAGTAAGAATCCTCTCAGCCAACTTCTGATTCATCCGTGTTGCACCTTGAACCTATTGGGTCTTTTTCTAACCTGTCCCCGCCCCAGCCCTAGAATCTGCCTGGTTCCTTTCAGTAAAGAGTTGTGTACATGAGGATGCTGAGCTGGAGAGCTAAGCCCGGTTGGCATTTCAAATATTTGACTGTTGCTGCCTTTGAGGGGTTGTTTTCTGGAAACCAGGAAAGGAGGAGGCCAGGAAAGCTTGGATGGAGTACAGGACGGAAGGCAGGGCTGGAGAGAAATGTAGATTTGTGTAAGGTGGATAGACAGCTAGAACCAGCAGGGCCGTAATGGGTGGGCTGTGGCAGTAGGGGGAGGGAGGTGGAGACAAGATGTGCGGAGAAGGAAGGAGCAGGTTTTGACAGGAATGATTCAAACTTCTAGTTTGGGCCTGTAAACCTTGAAGGTAGTGAAGCTGTGATGGGAGGGGCAGTGGGCACAGGAACTTGGACTTATGTTTCTTGTGAAGGACCAAGCCTTCTTGCCCCCAGGTTTCAGAGCAGGTCCTCCTGAATAGCAAGTGCTGCCAAGTGTGCTCTGCCTTGCTTTCTCTATTCAGTTCTTGGCAAGTGCTTGGTATTTTCGCAGCAGATTTTCAAGCCCCAGGGTCTATATTCTGGCTGTAGCCCTTGATGTGTTTATCAGGAAAGAGGGATATAAATAGATTCGTTTCTTATAGCATCTCATGGTTCCCTAACTCCAGTACACCAGGGAAGGCATCAAGCTGTGTTTGTCACACTTCATATGTGGGTTCAGTGGTCTATGCAGGTGCTAGGAACATGTAATGCGTGTGCATACGTGTATTCATATGTGGCGTTCAAACTGTTTGCTGTCAAAGATACATAGCACGATTAAGAATTAGCGGAGTTATTGAAATGAGACTGTGGGGTGTCCAGAGAGATGGCTCAGCAGCTAAGAGCACTTACTTCCAGGATCTTCCAGAGGACCAATGTTTGATTCCCAGCACCTACACAGTGGCTCTCAACCTTCTGTAACTACAGAAGGCACTACATGTACATGGTACACAGACATATAGGTGGGTAAAACCACTCATAACCACACAATGAAAACAAATATAAGTCTTTAAAAAGTAAAATATGCCAAAGGCTGGAAGGAAGGCTCAGTGGTAAAGAGCACTCACTGTTTTTCCAGAGGACCTGAGCTCTGTTTCCAGCACCCACATCAGGTGGCTCACAGCAGCTTGGTAACCCCAGCTCTGGGAGATCTGACACCCCATTCTGGCTCCCATGAGCACTGCACTCATATGCACAAACACACAAAGACATACGCATACATTTTTAAAAGAGTCTTCAGTGGGCTGAAGAGACGACTCAACAAAGAGCATTTGCTACTGTGACAGAGGACCTGGGTTCAATTCCTAGCACCCACAAGCTAGCTCACAACCATCCCTAACTCTAGTTCTTCAGTTCCAGGATATTCAACAGCCTTTTCTGACCTCCATGGGCACCACATATGCATGTGGTACCCGCTACATACGTGTAAACAGGCAAAGCAGTAACAACCAGACAATAAAATAAATACATTTAACAAATTATTTCCTAAAAATCTCCAAACAGTGTTCTGTTGTCAACCACTATACATTAAATATATATTTTTTTAAAAACCAGAGTATTGTTTAAAGTCTATGACTAATTCTACCAACACAGCATTTTCACAACCCAGTGGACCAACAGGAAGATGCTATGGCTTGAATATGTTTAGAATGTGTCCCACAAAGGTGTCGTGTGCTTGACCACAGTATGGCAATGTTGTTGTTGTAGAACCTTTAGGAGTTGCATGTAGTGGAAGGTACTTGGGTCAGGGTGACATTGTCCTTGGAGGGAATCTATGATAGTCTCAAGGAGAGACTCAGCTCTTCCAAGAGTCGGTTGTTTTTTAAACAGTTACTTTACATGTTTAGCTCCGTATGCTCACAAATGATCCATTTTCTGTTCGTCATTCATACTGAGGCCCAGTTGGGGATGATTCATTAGATGCTGAACAGATGTGGTCACCTAACCTTGGACTTTCAGATTCCCAAACTCAGCTGAGTAAATCTCTTATCTTTATAAACCATCCAGATGGGGGTATTTTGCTATAACACCAGAAAATGGACAAATACCCAAGAACCAAAGCCAGAACCACTACTGGGTCAATACATAATTCATAAACACGTAGTGGTTCGGTCACAAGACATGCTTCTCAGACTAAAAAAGAGACCTTTGGCTTTCACACTTCCGGTTGTATCCTCTCGGTGAATGCAGATTTGTTTGTTTTGGCATTTTGGGTGATGTTTACTGGGTTACTTTTCCTTCTAAATCAGAAACAGCTGATGCTAATCGGGTTGTTTTTAAGAGTCTGTTCTTGATGCTGATCTACAATGGGAGTGTTTGATACCCCTTGGGTTCATTTTTATTTTAAATCATGGACTGCCTCAGACCGTACCCATACAGTGTGAGGTGCTTAGACAAAAGCCAGTGAGTAGCCAGGACTGCTTCCATGTATGACCGTGGCTGGGAGTGAGCTGCACATAGGTTTTGACAACCCTACCCGACACTTACCACATACAGAGGCTTTTGAGCCTTGTGCTTGTTTGAAACAAGGCTTTATGTGGAAAGGTGCAGGTGACAGTCACTCCCAATGAGATCTTCCCTGTAGGGACTCACTGTGTGTACCTCCAGCTTCTGTCCTTGTCATACTAGAAGCATCAGCTCTTTAGGACCCTGCTTACCTTACTTGTTGACAATATTTGAAACAGCTTGTGTAGAGCCCTCTGCAGTGAGCAAGGTCTTGGGTTCACTTCTCTATCAGGGAGCACAGCCCACGCAGAGAAGTGTAGTGGTGCTTGGAGGGGCAAAATGATGGCAGATCCCAGTTGCTCGGGGGATCTGGTACTTCTAAAAGCCTCCTTGGAAATGACATGTCCCCCTAAACAAGAGAGTGAACACTCACCATGAGCACTTAAGTCATCATGTCTGCCATTCATGGTCCAAAAGGTGAGCAAAGCTGCCAAATCAGGCTTCCCCACAGTTTGGTGGTCGGGTGGTCAGATGGTCTGGTGAGCACCCTATGTGGCTACTCAGGAGCCCTTTGCTCAACTACTGATTGTATTGAGAGGTGTGAGGAGGGGAAGAGAGAGAGGAAAAGGAGGAGGGGAAGGTAAGAGGGGAGGAGGAAGGGGAGGGAGATGGAGAAACTGGCAAGTGAAGAAACTCCTATCTGGCTGTACTACCCACACACTGTACCCTGTGTTTGATGCACTGTTTGCTTTTCTCAGTATACGAAACCCATCAGTAACTTCTGTTGCGGAAATGCCTTTAATGGGTCAGGATGATATGTGAATGACTTTAAATAGTGTTTCCATTTTTTGTCCTACTATCTAAGCACTGGAATGGGAAATTATAGATGCTGACGAGTTGCATGTTTAAATACTGCTAGACCAATTTCACACAATGGCGAGGAAATGTTTTTGTGCCAATATTTTTATCTCTTTGTCATTTCCATCATTTTTATTTTAGTCTTTTCCATCTGTGAGCTCTAATGGATCCTGTTATATATTTGATGTATACGGAACTCCCTGGATTCTATCTGGTAACGTGATGACTGATGCATTAGCATGGTTCCATAGTATCCGCCATAATGTAAACACTCAGCTCAGAGCCCTGTTACTCTGATACGTAGTATCCCCTATAATGTAAACACTCTCTGAGAGCAAGTGTTAATCTGATACATTGCCGGTTCTGAGCTGGAGACAATTTTACACAAGTATGAACAAAAACATTTCCTACCCCATTGAGACTGGTCGTCTTCTGCCTTATGTCACTGTTACAAATGCCTGAGATAATCACTTATAAAGAGAGGGTGTATTATTTTCAGGTCTGGAGGTTTCAGCCAGGAATTGGTGATTCCCTTGCTTTGGGTCCTTTGGTGATACAGCTCATCACAGTAAAGACACTCACCTCATGGCCAGGACGCAACAGAAAAAGAGACCAGGCTCCCATACACATCTTTGATAGCATGTTCTCCACGAGTCCTTTGAGCTCTTACTAAACCAGCCCACCACCCATTAAAGACAAAGTCCTTCTGCTGGGCCCTACCTCTCCACAGCATACATGGAAAGTGAGGCATTTGTGAGTCGTTTAGGATCAGAATCATAACACCACAGAGCTGTGAGAATGCTTGCAGTCTGGAGAGAAGCCGGGTACTGTGACCAACACACCAGTAGCTAGAGCCTCGGTAAGAAGTCAGTGGGGTAAGATCAGTGTTTCTCAACCTGTGGGTCATGACACCTTTGTAGGGTTGAATGACCCTTTTACAGGGGTCACTTCAGACCATTGGAAAACATAGATATTTACATTATTATCCATGGAAGTAGCAAAATTACAGTTATGAAGCAGCAATGAAATAATTTTATGCTTGGGGGTCACCACAATATGAGGAACTATATTGAAGAGTCACAGCATTAGGATGGTTGAGAACCCCAGGTTTAGATTACTGTGAATTGGAATCAGAGCTCTTCAGAAACGACAAGTAGTTCAGAACATATATGGAAAGCCTTTTTTTTCCTGTCCTTGGCTTGTTGATGCGTGGGTATGAGAAAGAGGGCTCATCTGAATGTCAGAGCAACATTGTGTGTTATTGTATCAGTCACGTGCTCAATTAACTTAACTCCTAAGCCTTGGCAGTCTAGTGAGATAAAATATTAGGAGTATATCCAAATTGCTCAAAAATGTCCCGATAGCTTCTAAAATAGTGTCATGTAATGAGATTCCTTGCTTCCTAAGAGGCTGCAAATGAAGCCGCTGCAACGTTTAATCGCAACTGCTCCAAGTCGAGTTCCATTTGATCAGCCAACAAGTCTTTGGAATAAATAGCACCACGAGAGCCCTAATTTGGGACACATAGAACATGCCTGGCTCTGAAACTAGGGAGCCATTTCTGAGGCACAAGGAAAATGCCATTAAACAAACGATGGCTGTCACTTCCCTATGGCCCACACATCTAACAACAAAATGTAACGTAATAGTTGCACGGGCTTGATTTTTAAATGTATTATGTATGTACTTTGTGTGCGCAGGTAGTTTTCTTGCATGTATGTCTATGCATGGTAGGTATGCACGTGGTGTCCATGGAAGCCAGAAGAGGGATTGGATCCCCTGGAGACTGGCATTGCAGATGGTTGTGAGCGGCTGCCATGTAATTTCTGAGACTTGAACTTAGGTCCTCTGGAGAAAGCTCTTAACCGCTGAACCATCTTCCCAGCCCTGGCCTCAAAGTTTCTGAAGTGGTTTATGTTCCCTGTGCACTGGTTTGAAAGGAAGGATTTAAGAGTGAAAGGCTGAAGCAGAAGCACCCCGGACATCTTAAAAAGTTGTGAGAGAACCATATCTCTATCCTAAGAGAGCTGAGGCAGGGGGATTGCAAGTTCAAGGCCAGCCTGGGCTGTGTAGTGAGATTCTCTGTAAAAGGGGGAAGAGGCAGGGAAGGAAGGAGGGAGTTAGAGAGAGGAGAAGCGGGGAAGAGGAAAATAAATAAAAAGTATTAAGAATCCTCTCTGGGGAAAGTTGCCAACATGGAAATTCAAAGTGAGAAAGGTTTTGAATGTTTGTTTATTCTTTTTAAAGGAATAAATGCATTTAGCAAGAAAAACAACTGTTCCCCAAAGCAATATAACTTAGGATGGTGTTGCTTTGATTTTTATAAATCTTTTTAGTGTCTGGCTTCTCAGAGGCAAATATCACACATCTGTAACCCCTGGGAACTCCCCTGCACATCCGTGAGAAAAGTGAGATTCAAAATGAAAACTAATCTCGGTGGTGTTGTGGAACTAAATCAGAAAAGGAGAGGTGGGTTTAGACTTCACAGGCTGCAATCGTGATCACCGGCAACCCAGACCTCGTCCTGGAAACTGCAGACATAATCGTTATTTGAACCAGGAAATCCTTAGGTGTAAGAACTCTGAACCAATGAAACATTTGCTCTTTGTGCCAAGATAACTGGAGTCTGTGGAAGATTATGCACTCTACCTGCTTAAACTGATACCCTGCTTTAGGCAGAAGATCAACCTTCTCTCTGAACTAAGGACCCAGCGTCTGTTCCTCTGCTTAGTCTAACACTAAGTCCCCACTTAGCATCTGCTTGTTGCTAGGCTGATGTTTCCCATGCACAGTTGCTCCTTGGGTGACTCAGAACTCGTGGCTCCCATGACCTGTGACTGCGAACATCTTCTACTCTGTTGGGTAACCTGATGAAACCATTCCCTACTAAGCTAAGAAGGTAGCTCCAGTACAATGAGGACCAACCTTTAGACCCATCTCAGGGAAGAATTTGAAATAGGAACGATTTCGAGTGTCTGATGATGTCACCTGAACCGTCCACCCAGGCTTCCATCAGGGATGACGGCTGACTTAGAAATAAAGCTATTTCTGTTTGGACCAAACTGTCAGGAAGGTGACCCTGGAGTAGAAGAGCTTGAATGGCCTCCGGTTACAACTGTTAGCTGTCCTAAGTACTTGCCCAGAAGCCCATGCACCGATTTGAGCTCCAGCCTGAGACCCAGCTCTTGGGCTGGTTACCCTGTGTGAGCCTCCACGCCTTCTTGAGTATTCGTTCTCCACTCTCCTTCTGTGCTTGGAGAGTACAAGCCACTTTCCTGGGATGGCCCTTGGTGCTGATCATGTTGTTTGCTAAACCCTAGCTGTGCCGTGATTGCAGATGAAAAACTGAAACTGAGTGTGTTGAGATGGAGGATTTAAGACCAGAGGTGAGGAAAACAGAGCAATCAACCCACTTGGAGAATCTTCACCCGACTTCTGTTTCTCCGCAGACAGTGCTGAGGAAATGAGCTACCCATGAGACACTTGCATGTGGCGTATTTTCATTTTCATGTCTGTAGGGAAAATGCTACAGAAGAGAGCTTGGTGCATTTCTTTCTTTCTTTCTTCCTTTCTTCCTTTCTTTCTTTCTTCCTTCCTTTCTTTCTTTCTCTCTTCCTTTCTTCTACTTAATTAAATTAGTTCTTTGATAATACAATGCGTTCTGGTCACTCCACCTACCCTTTCATTTCCCCCCATCTCTATGCAACCCCCTTCTCCTTCCTCCGCCAGAGTCTTTCCAGATTCCTGACGATCAGTTTTGTGTTATGACTTAGTTACTTTAACTGTATGTCCACTGGATTAGAACTGTATGTTGGCGTCCGGTGGGGTGACCGGTGGATTCATAACTAAAAGCCATGACTTCCCCCTCTCCCTAAATCTATTGGAAACAAACAGTTCAGCATGAGGGGGGAGGGTCCCCTAAATCCATCCTCCATTCATGCTTGACAGTTGACAGGCCCATTCTTGTCTAGACCCAGTCATTTTCCCTTTACCCTCCCTCCTACTTTTCCCAAAAGGCTTTGCTCCCAGCAGCAGGCTCAGGTTTGTCTGAAGGACATCTCTTTGTTCACCAGTTTCAGACAGCAGGGAGCTGGCATGTGGCGTACTGGAAAGCAATATAAATGTGGAGTGCTTTCTTTCCAGAATACATGTCTGAACTTATGCGGTTTGACTCTATTGCTCCCTTGCCCAATAGACCTGGGCACAGAATTCCAGTAAGTACTCCCGTGTCACAGGACAAGGAGGAGCAAGAGAACAGAGTATAGCATCCTCACATCTTCATCTGGTTTTCCAGAAGTATCTACCACACGTGACTATGTTCCAGACATAGAGCTATCCCTAGAAAAGCAAAGATCATCGTTCCAATTCTGCTGACACTTCAGCCAGGAGCGAACCATGCAAAATGTGGGCAAAATATATTTAATGTTCTGGAGGGATCACAACAATGGCTAGTTTGGAGGTTGAGCTTCAGTGATATTTATTTTCTAGTTCTTTATTTTCTGGGGGGTCTGAGTGTAATTGGAATAGACAGTGTGCATTCTCTTCATTGGCATGAGACATGTCGTTTTAAAGACAGGCCTTTGCAGCTCAATTTATTTTATAGCCGATGAAATATTTGGTCTCTTACCAACTAGAAAGGGTTTGTCATGGTTTCTCCAAATTCTTTGCTTTAAAGATCAAAAGGCTACTTTTTAGATGGCCAATATTTGTTACTCTTATTGAAAACTGCTTCTTTTTCTGTAGTTGGGAATGGTCTTCCACTGGGTCTCTGATGCTTGGTGACTGTGATCCTAATGAATTGTCATTTTCCTTCATACACCAGTGTGAGATAAGCCAGACATTTCTTTTCATGCTAGGGTTGGTTGTCAGCTTTTCTTAGTGGTTCAGCACAGTTTTTCTTTATGTATTTTATGAGTGCACATACACATGCACACACGTGCAGGCACACATACCCAAACATGCATACATGCATGCACACACATGCACACACACATGAGATAGTATGCTTGCATGAACAGATGCACACACATGCACACACATGTGCACACACATGTGCACACATGCATACACACACATGCATACACACATGCACATGCACACACAGGCACACATGTGCACACATGCATGCATACACATGCATGTGCATATATGCACACTCATGCACACACATGCACTAATGCTTACACACACGTGTACACACACACACAAACACAGCACATACTAAATAAGTAACCTGGTTTTTAAGACTTTAGCACACACGTGCACTCTGACGATGGTGCTGATGTGAATATGAAGGTGGTCCAGTACTCAGCGTCCAAGTAGACTGAGAACAGGGCAGTAATAGCTAAGAGCGATCCTCAGCAGGCTGCTACCCTGTGTGGCTTCTGGAAGCAGTGCCTGCTGGGGCTTGAAAGGAATGGGCAGGGCTGCCTTCTGTTAGTTTTGTAGAGCGAAGGTCGTTTACTTTGGCATTTTTAACAAAGACTTAAAGCTTCTGGAATTTTCCAGTCACCTGGTCTCTCATACAGATTAAGCAGCTTGTACATTTTACTGCCTTGAATGAAGAACAACAGCTCGTTGCATAAAAGGTTTCCCAGGGCTGTTCTTCCCTTGAAATAAGACAAATGAGGAAGCTCGGGGTGTGGTGGGAGAAACCCACATGGCATCAAGTATCACAGAACGCAAATTTCAAGCCACATGATGCCAGTATGGAAAGACTGTGGGCACAGGTTAAAACCACGTGCAGTGTCCCTCCGAAGTGAGGCCTCTTATGTTATTTTTAGTGTCAAAAGCCATGGATCCTGTTACCCCACTATGTGGCAGCGGATCAACTCACTGGCCTTTCTCCTCATTGGCCATGACAAACTTTTCTGTTTGATTCTGTATGAACAGGCCTGCCACAGAGGCCACAATCTTCGGGTGCTGAGGTCTACTCTGGGGCAACCCACAGCCTTCATAGATTCTGTTCCTCTCTTCCCCATACCTGGCCCTTAGAATGACACAGGGGAACTATAGGTTGATTCTGCAGCCTTCCTTTAAGGTGGAGAGGGCGGTGCCCAGTCCTGAAGCAAACACTATGATTGCCTTGTGGGACTGCGGCAGGGAGATGAGGAAGCTGAGCGGTGGTCTTACCGTATGCCTTCTGGGCAAGCGGCCTATACTCCTACCCTCATGGGATGCTGCTCTCTGAAACCTAAGAGGTCTTCAGGAGAACACGAAGTCAAAGATCTACCTCTCCCTTTCAGACTTCACCCTCCAGCCCTTTCCAATGCAGCTGCATGCCACGATCTTCACCCACCCTGAAGGACCCAGGAACCTGAGTCTTAGCTACTGCTATAAGCTGAATGCGGCTCCCAAAGCTTGTAAGTTGGAGAGTTCATCTTCAAGTCTGTAGACCAATGGAACCCAGAGATGGAGCTTCTTAAAGGTGTGTCTTCTGGGACTAGAGAAAGCAGAGCTTCATTGGTGCCATTTGTGGCTTTGTTAGACAAGAAAGACTTAAACTTATACCGTGTTCTATGTCTTACTGGGCAATGCCCTCTACCACAGTAGGGTTCAGGAGGAAAGGCTTCATCAGATGCCTGGCAGCATTGGTCCAACATTCTCAAGCTTCCTAGTCTCCCCAACCGTGAATCAAATAAATGTCTATTCTTCATAGATTACCAGGTCTTGGGTATTAGAAACAGAAAACAGACTAAATAGTTGTTCTCCATGTAACTACTGCTCAGCCAGAAGTGGGAACTACAGCCTTAGGCACTGACTTTCCATCTGCTGCCGTCCATAAAGTGCTTCGCGGTGGACGTCACATGCGGTTGGTGGGGAGGGGAACCTCATGAATCCTAGCTGCTCGTTAGCTGGTGCATGTGATATCAGGAGCTTGGGTTGGAAATCTATCTCTTCAGCCATCTCACCACTCTGGACAACACAGAAACTGGTGAAACTGGATCCACCACGCTGAGTCTCCGAGGCTAGCAGGGAGAACAACTACTTCTTACTGCAGATACGTGGAAGCGACATCTTGGCCCTAGGTATTCAGGGCAGGAGAGGAACAGGACTTACAGCTGCCAGAGAGGCAGGTGACCCTCTAAGATCTGAGAAAGGACAGAAAATGGGTAGAGCTGAAAGGTTTGGTGTTGCGTAAGACATCCACCTTCATGGATCCAATTAATTTAGAAGCCCCTAGCCCAGTGGTTCTCAACCTTCCTAACGCTGACACCCTTTAATACAGTTCCTCATGGCGTGGTGACCCCCAACCATAAAATTATTTTCACTTCTATTTCATAGCTGTAATTGTGCTCCTGTTATGAAGTGTAGTATACATACTGATTTACAAGATGGTTTTAGGTGACCCCAGCCAAAGGGCTACTTGATGCCACCCCACCCCAACCTCGCAAAGGGACAATGGCCAACAGGTTGAGAACTGCTCCTCTAGACCATTGAGAGGTAAGGGCTGCACCACCTACCTACTGAGACAGACAAGGTGGTGTGAGATCCAAATGGGAACTGGAACATCCAAATTGGTAAAATGAAAGAAAATTCTACAACAGTGGATTTAGAGAAAGATTTGTACCCCTGTCCAACTTAGCCACACAGGACCATACAGCTTCCTCTCCTCTCAGTCGGTCTCAGTAGATGTGAGATGTTCAGGGAGAGCTTCCTGGTTTGAAGTCATCCTGTGAGTATTAGCATGCCCATTTCATACAGCCCTACATCCACAATGCTTTTGCCCCCTGATTAACATCACAGGGAATCCAATAGGATGTGAACCTTGGCACAGGCTTCCTGGCTGCCTGATCATATTCAGTCCACCAACCTTTTGGTTTCAGCCCACGAACTGTCTTAGAAGCATACCAGAGACCAAGTGAAACAAAAACCAAACTGTGAGCATGGCTGAATTGTGAAAGAGCAAGTGCTGGGAATGCTATCACAGTTTACAACGGGGCGCTGTGCATGATACAGCTGAGCCCAGCGTGCTGTATCTTGGAAGTCTTCTTGATAGCGCCTTTGATTGCAAAACCTGATGAGATGAAAGTCACCAGGTGCCTGTAGAGAAGGTTCTTTGGCAGCAGCCAGGACACTCCCTGTGACCAGACAGCCTCCAAAAGCCAGAAGCCACAGTCAACTGGCTTCAGATGCTAGGAGGGAGCTGGAGAGGGGGAAGGAGCAACTAGAGGGCTAGTCTAGAGGTTCAGCAAGGAACCCCCGGATCAGAGGAGCAATACACCATGGGACTGATACCAAGGTGATGGAAACTTGACTCCCAAACACAGAATTGGCATGTTGTAGACAACAGTTGGTCTTTGTAATGTTTGCTAAGGACATATACACAGAGACACAGAGACACAACACAGACATACGTAAAGAGACACAGAGACACACAGAGAGAGACACAGAGACACACAAAGACAAAGACACGGACGCATACACAGAGATACAAATACACAGACACACACACACACACACACACACACACACACACACACACACACACACAGCCACAGGGTAGAAAGATGAAAGATGAAAAGATTGGGTGCTGTGTTTGCTCTTCTGAGTAAGTATTTGGCTTTGGTACCAGCTGAGACGGCCTTGAAGGTCACACTGGGCTCAGAATGTGTGCTTCCCAGTTCTCTGCTTCCGGTTCTCTGCCAGCCAATAGAGGTAACTTTCGTTTGTTCGCAAGTTCACAGATGCCAGTTTAGTAGATTCTCATTGATAATGAACTCTAAGGGAGCAAGGCCTGCTTGTCTGAAGTTCATTAAAGCTGGTGTACTATACCCTGGGTTTAAATGTTCACCGTTGATATTTTAATACCACGAAGTATTTGATGAAATGCTTTCAAAATGTTTTCTTGATAACGCAGTAATAAAAGTCCCTGGGGCATATGTTATTGAGAGGGATAATTTGCTCTTTTGATATGGTTTAATGATGTTTTATTATATGTGCTTAGCATTTATGGCATGATGTGAGACACGTAGAAAGGAAAACATCGCTATTGAAAGGCACACTGACAGAGCCATCACCTCACAGAGTTATTTCCTATGTGTGACAAAAGCAGTTAAAATCAACTTCTTTAGGATAAAAAATTGTATGAGATATGATTTCACCAGCTGTTCATGTCAAATGTTAGACCTTTTGAATTTTTACACATTCCCTGTCTTTTTTGAACTGTGTGTGCCCATTTCCCCAAAACTCTGATAACCAAGCTTTTAATCCCTTTGATTTGACACACACAGTCTTTTTAGAATAATTCCCACAAGTAATTACAACCATGCAATGTTTATTTCTGTGTCTTGCTTCCTTCGCTTACCACAATATTCTCTTAGTCTTTCCATGTTGTAGAAAATTGTGGGATCTCTTTTTTTATAGCCGAATAATATTCCACTGTGAGTGTGTGTGATGTGTATGAGCGTGTATGAGTGTGTATATGAGTATGTTTGTGTATGAAATGTGTATGAGTATGTGAGTGTCTGTGTATGAGTGTATGTATGTATATGGTGTGTGAGTGTGTGAATGTGTGTGTATGTGTGAGTGAGTGTGAGTATGTGAGTATGTGTATGAGTGTGTGTATATGGTATGTGAGTGTATACATGTGTGTGTGAGTGTATTTGTATGGTATGTGAGTATGAGTATGAGTACGTGAGTGTGTCTGTATGATATATGAGTATGTGAGTGTGTTTGGTGTGTGTGTGATGTGTATGAGTATGTGTGAGTGTGTATGAGTGAGTTTAAGTATGTGTGAGCAAATATGTCATGAGTGTGTGTATGTGTGGTGTGTATGAGTGTGTATGAGTGTGTATATGAGTGTGTGCGCGCATGTGTGTGTGTGTGTGTGTGTGTGTGTGTGTGTGTGTGTGTGTGTGTATACCTACACCTGCACTTTCATCTCCTTTGGGCAGAATGTGTCCAGAAGAGGAAGTGCCAGTTGCAGAGTGTCTATAGTTCCCTGGTAAAATGTAAATGTTTACAATTTCATAGTCAGGTTGCTGTTTTCCTACATCTACAGACATGATATCTGTCTAGGAAAAGAGAAACCACAAATCTTTCAACGTTGCAATAGGTGAGGGTGACCAGAGTCACTAAACCTAAGAAGGAATGGGCGTGCTTGGCTGTGTGTAGGACAGTGTGTCATCTCCACCTGTCATGGTTTGAGTAAGAATGGCCCCCAGAGACTCACAGATTTGAACACTTGGACACCAGGGAATGGCACTTTTTGAAAGGATTAGGAGGCGTGGCCTTGTTGGAAAGAGTGTATCACCAGGATTTCAAAAGCCCATTCCAGGGGCCAGAGTCTTTCTCTTTCTGCTCCCCTGGATGCAGGTATGGAACTCTTGGCTACTTCTCTAGCACCATGTCTGCTTGTGTGCTACCATGCTCCCCATGAGGATCGTGGACTAAACCTCAAAGCCATGAATGCTTTTCTTTATAAGAGTTGCCTTGGTCATGGTGTCTCCTCACAGCAACAGAACACTGACTAAGGCACTACCCTTACTTGGACTCTGTAAACTTGAGGCCATTATTGGAAGATGCCTATTGCAAACCGATGGTGGCCAGACTGCCTTCGAATCAGCTTCTCTGTTGTCGTCTCCCCCGACCCCAACCCTCCACCCCCGCTTTTCTCTCATGACTCCTGCCACTCTGAAGCCTCCTGTTCCCCTCCCCAACCTGGGAACCCATTCGTTCTCTCAAACCCAGGGAGACCTGGCTGCTCTGGGCACCCACCAGTATTAACATTCTCCATGACTTCGTTGAACTTCGCCAAAGTTGGTCACTTGGTTTGTTTGTTTGTTGATTGGTTTGTTTGTTTGTTTCAATTTCAACCTGTAAAGCGTTCACAGTGGTCTAAGTAGCCACCTTGGCAGAGGACGCTAAGCTGTAGCCAAAGGCTGGGAATAGCTGGAATCCCATACAGCCCAGCCAGCTCCACCACTGAGTGCCTCCAATGAGCATGCGTCAGAGGATCCTTAAGGCTGGAGTCACAAGGAACAAGAAAAGATGTTAAGCTTGAGACCGAGGGCATGGAGGAGGGGTCCCGAGGTCATTCTGTTCCAGGATCTGTGGCTGTAGCCCTACCTACAGTGGCTTGAACGGAAGAGTGTTTTTAATGGCAACTAAGTATTGGTGAGAACACTCAGACATTGCTGGCGTAAACCCCACAACCAATGCGGGGAACAGTAGTCCCTCAAACTGTAGAGTTGCCGCATGACCCAGAGAGACTACTCCTTCATTTACCCCAAGAGAGATGGAAACTGGGGCCCACATAAAATCATATGCACCCATATTCCTAGAAGCTCTGTTCATAAGGGCAAAATGGGATGGATAAACAAAATGTGGTCTCTCCATGGGATAGATAAGTCTCTCTCTAAAAAGAGAAGGAATTCTGACACAGTCTCCAACATGGATGACCTCTGTACAACGATGCTACAGGACAAGCTCATGACAACAGGTCACATACCACGTGGTTCTTTTTATGGGATACATAGCACATTGAGAGTCAGAAAGGTGGTCGGGTGGGGATGGGGAGGTGCTTATAAATGGATATAGGGCTTTCTCTGGAGTGATACGAAGTTTCCCTGGAGTGATGCAGAGATGTTTGAAACAAGAGTAAGCTGGCTTTGGGTCACATTGTGAATGCTGCAAATGGTCCTAAATAGGACATTTTAAGATGGTGAATGTTAACCCCAATCAAAGTGTTATAATCTGAGCTGCCATTCTATGCGGTGCAGATGCCCCAGGAAGGGAGGGCTGTAGTATTTTGTCTCAACAAGAAGTTTCTACGAAGTACAATGATCAGATCACAGGAGGTGGCTGGTGAAAGTGGCTAAGCAGCTTCCTGTGTCTTGGGGAACCCAGGGAGCACAGCGGGATGCTGATGGCAATACCTGCTACAGTAGAGGCTGTGCCACCTTCCACAGCCACCAATGCCCTGGGCAACGTTAAAAACCAAGCAACCAACCAAGCCCAAGCTCTACCCAGGGGTGTTCACGCCAGTGGCCTAAGGAATGGCTTAGTTACCCAATTTTAGGTGTCTGCTACCTGAGTGCTGGGAACCAAACTTGCATCTTCTGCAAGAGCGGTGCCTGCTTCTTCTACTTCCTTAGCCTCAGATGCCTGCTCTTTGGTACAATGTCCACAACGTCCAGCACTATGAACTTGCAGAGGGAGAGATGGGGGGTTCTTGTGTCCTCACGCCCCACTGATGTTCACACTTGTACACCGCTGAAGGGACCTTCCCAGGCAAAGCTGCCATCCAGCCTTGGTGTTTAATGGTACATGGTCCTCACAGTGCGCCATGCATATTCTCATTGGCTGTTCCTTTCCTTTAAAAAGAAAAACAACTTGGAACTGAAAGATGGGTGGATCAGTCAGGTCACTTTGTGTGGAGTGACACAGCCATCCATAATGCTGCCTAACATTCTCTCTCATGGGTACATATGTGTACACAAACACATGCACATACACAGAGAGACATAGACACACACACAGAGGCACACTCACACATGCATATACATACAGAAGTAGACATATATATATATACACACACACATACATGTACACACAGAGAGGAACACAGAATACATATACACACATAGACATACACAAGGCACATGTGCACAAACACAGATACACATAGCCAGAGATACACACACACACATACACATACATATACACACATACATGCTCACACAGAGAGGAACATAGAATATATACACACACATAGACATACACAGAGGCACATGTGCACACATACAGATACACATATACACAAACACAAAGGCACACACACAAATATAGACACACAGAGGCACACATACATGCACATACAAAGAGAAACACGCAATACACACATACACATGCAGAGATATACACAGAGGCACACACATACATATCAAGGTACACACACATACAAAGGCACACACGGAGGCACACACAGAGATAAATACAGAGGCATAGGTACACACACACACAGGTATAAGCACATATACACACACACAGAGGCACAGGGAGAGGAGTGAGGCCCAGTGTACTATCTCTGAATAAAATGCTGGAGTGTTTCAAAATGTTCCCAAGCCCTGTTCTCCCTCACTGGGAGGGAACAGGAGCCAGCTCCCTTTACCCATATTTGTTTTCAGAGGCTAAATTGGCATGAAATCAGATAGTCTTGAGAATAGAGGTTTGCCTTTCTGTGTAAGGAAAATAAATTGACCAGATTCATCAGGAAATTTCTTCAGATCCCTGTTCTGTACTTAGAAATGTAGCTTCCATCCCGTGGAACACCAGAGTCTCCATGGCATTGAATCTAATTGACTAGAGAAAGCATTTGCTTTGAGAGATCATAGCAGCAGGACACTGGCAAATCCAGCTGTTTAATTCCCTTCATGGCCACTGGACTGTTTATACTACCTGAGTCACGGTAATATATTAACAAAAAAGGTTTATGTAGCTCGCAGTTTCCGAGACAGAGTTCAGCCCCCACTGAGGGTGGGGGTGGATGATGTCACAATGGTACTCATGCGTCCATAAGCTATCACATGATAAAGTAGACAGGACATAAGGGAGGGACTGAAGAACCAGGCTCTCACAAGAACAACTACTCAAGTCACAAAGCTTCCACTTACTCCTCCTAAGGGATAACTAACTCACCAAGTGACTCAGCCTCCTCTCCCTAGGCTCCGCCTCCTAAAGACACCGCCACACCAACACTCTGAGCTCCCAGCTTCCAACACAGCAGCTTTTAGTAGAAAAACCATAGCAAAAGGATTAGCTTGTTTTTTGAATCGACCCCAATCCTAAGAACGAAAATCCTGGACAGAGGCTATCATCGGTATCTGGATTTATATCAGGACATTGGCAAACTCGGTTGTAGATGGTGCGGGCAGGGTTTCTGGGTCAAAACAGGTTTGCAGCCTAGTCCCTTCCAGCAGCTGACAGAGGGTGGGAACCGTGTCACTGGCAGAGAGGTGTGTCAGCCACTGCTAGTTACAGGAACATGGAAAGTCAGGTGCTCCGGGACATTAAGGTTTGTTAAGAGGGGTTAGTACCTACCGACAGCTCTGAGCTGCTCCCAAGGGTTCCTAACCTCTTCATTCTGCTTCCTGTTTAGGCGTATTCCTGTTAGATATAGTAACTTGTACAAGCTATTCTAGCCTTAGCATGAGCTAAATGACCTCCTTCAAATAATGACAGGACCTCATTTCTACCGGGCTTTACATATTCACTTTTATTAGTGTATCTTCACTGTCTAGAGTAACGGGCTTCGTGGCAGCATTTTCAATCCATGTGTGTCAGGGATTCTCACCACGTGTGCCTCACACCCTCTTTTCCCTGCCCTCTCATCTATCTTCCAGTTTTTGGCTTTTCGTGTAGACTCCACATATGAGAACGGATGTCATGTTCCTCATTTTGGGTCTGGCCCATTTCACTTAACACAATCATCTCCGGTTACACCCACTTACCTGGATACAAGCTTTCCTTCGTTAAGGCTGAATGAGACTTCATTGTGTGTATACCGTGGACCTTACCACTCACCTGTTGATAGACCTCCAAGCTGCTCTCATCCTTCTGCTATTGTGAACGGTGGGTATCTCTTTGCTACCCTGACTTTTATGCCCAGGAGTGGTGTAAGCAGTTCACATGACTAGCCTAAGTGTTTCAAGAGACTTCTATTTTCACTGATTTTCACTGGGGCTGCACCAATGTGCACCCACACCAACAGCATTTACAGTATGTTACAGTTTTCATAAGTTACTTCCTATTGCACTGAACCAAGGAAACAGTTCATAGGACACCCATAATTCCCCTGACACTGCTCAGAGATGTCATAAGCACACGAATCAAATCTTCTATGGTAGATTGTACCTCACCACTGACTTCCGTCCCTTTCACCCTGGGGGGTGGAGGGATGGGGAGAGGCACATAGGCC
Organism: Rattus norvegicus; assembly: GCF_021556685.1. Taxonomy (NCBI): domain Eukaryota; kingdom Metazoa; phylum Chordata; class Mammalia; order Rodentia; family Muridae; genus Rattus; species Rattus norvegicus. The sequence goes on from NC_141542.1 coordinate 56,690,597, forward strand.
TGAAGCCTTTGTGGAATTGTGGAAAGAAATGAGAGACAGGAACAGTACTCACTTCTGTGGGAGCACCTTGGATCCCTTCTCACCGTCCTCCTTAGGAGTCCTCCAAGGACAGGAGTTTGAGAGACCTTGCCCCTGATTCTACACTCTGGGTTTTCTTAACTATCATAACTACATATCCAAGGGAGCACTTTGCACACTGCTTGCTGCATATAAAACCCCTCATTTATGTATACTCTTTTGTCTTCCTGAGTTCAATTCCTTTCTCTTTGAATGCAACCTACATTCTTTTTGTTTGGTTTGGTTTTGTCTTTTTTTTTTATGTACTATAATGTATAATCATCTTCTCTTGATCATGCCACATAAGAAGTTGTAAGGGCATGTAGAAACACATCAGAGAATTGTGTCCTTAGGAGATGAGGTTAACTTGTTTTCTGTAATCAAGAACACAGGCAGCCAGTGGAGGAGTATGCAACTGTGCACCCCAGTGTCATGCCGTGCACTCCAGAATCACACTGTGCACCCCAGCGTCATGTTGTGCACCCCAGTGTCATACTGTGCACCCCAACATCGCACTGCATATCTGAGTCACTCTGTGTACCTCTTGAGTTACTCTGTGCACTCCAACATCACAATGTGCACCCTCAGAGTCATGCTGTGCACCACAGAGTCACTCTGTGAACCCCAACATCACAGATGCTGACCTTCTTCTTTCTTCTTGCCTCTTGGAGTCTTGGTCTTGCTGTAAGATGACTCTTATTGTTGCCTAGCAATGCATTTGTAGACTTTCTTGAGGTCTCCCTTGGGATCAGGATGGTAAACGTGGTAAACAATCTTTCTGTACCCTCCAAAAGCTTTCAAAATTGAAAGCGAAGGCAGTAGTCCTCATCGGAAGCCAGAGTAGGATCATCCCAGCTTGGTTTGTGTATCTCAGCAAAGTAAACAATTTAAACCTGGAGAAGGAAGACTCACACATGAAAAAACGAGGGGGTGAGGTGAGGTGGAGAAGAGAGAAAGCAGTACTGATGACCATGAAACCAAATGTCAATCAACTCTGACAGATGGTGAAGATACTCTTCATTCTGACATACAAAACACTCAGTGTTTCAAGAAGGGTTTAGGGAAGACGTAAACTCTATGAAAATGTAATGCACATATGGTGGTGAGGGAGAGAGGATGTGACTACTTAATAAAAAAGAATTAGCCTTAACATCGCTTGCCTCTTTCTTCTTTTTTTTTTTTTTTTTTTTTTTTTATTTTTTTATTTTTTTTCGGAGCTGGGGACCGAACCCAGGGCCTTGCGCTTCCTAGGTAAGCGCTCTACCACTGAGCTAAATCCCCAGCCCCGCCTCTTTCTTCTTAACCGAATGAATGAATTACAACGTGTGCCTACTGACGTTTCTTCCCCAAACAATGAAAAATTACTGGCTTGGGTCAAGCCAGACATCAAGTATTGTATTTATTTTCCAGTTTATTTTTCTTTCAAGCGGGTTTGTGAAAACTGGAATTTCGTTCTGTGGTTTTTTTTATAACATCAGAGAGAGTTCTGCCTGTCCTAAAGAACCTAGGTGCTTCCCGTGGGCTTGGTGGTTCATCATTTTCTGGGCAGAGATAAGGGAATGGTCCTTTGACACACTGGGCTGCTCCTGGAACTTAGGTAATTTGGTAAATGCAGCATCATTTGAGAGAACACAATCATTCTCTCAGTGCATTAAATGCCTGTAGTGGCAGATAGGAATGGTGTTTTATCTCCAGTTCTAACAGCAGTTCACGCTTGACGTCTTATAACATAGCTAGGAATATTTGAAAGAGTCTTTCTTAGAATTTAAAAAAAAGATAGCAATTCAAAATATCTCCTCTCATTCTATATCAATTTCCTCCAAGTTTGAAAAAAAATCAAAAACAAAAACAGAAAAGAGAATGTGCCTCTCCCTTGTTGCCTGGAGACCAGGTGTGTGCTACTTTGTTAAGCAGACTAATTAGCACTAAGGGATTTTGCACGGCAGAAGGCTCATTAGTAAGGGTGGGCGGGACTCGGAGCTCCCCCAGCTAGTGGCTCCGAGCCACTCACACATTCAAAGTGTGATTCAGCCCAGAGAAACGTTTACCAAGGCTCTTTAGGAAACTGCTTGTGTGCCAGCTGACTTCCCTGGGCTAGCAACCCTGTGACAGCAAGGTACATTCAAAAGGACTCACTTTGCAGGCTTCCCAGTGGCTGGGGACAACTGTCTTGGAAGTTTAGAAGTAAGGTATGGGTGTCTCCTGAGAGGCTCTGCCAGAGCCCTACTGATACAGATGAGGATGGCTGCAGCCAACCATTGGACTGAACAAGGGGACCCCAATGGAGGAGTTAGAGAAAAGACTGAAGGAGTTGAAGGGGTTTGCAACATCATAGGAAGAACAACAATATCAACCAACCAGACCCCCTCCCCCCAAGAGCTCCCAGGGACTAAATCACCAATCAATGAGTATACATGGAGGGACCTATGGCTCCAGCTGCAAATGTAGCAGAGGATGGCATTGTCTGGCATCAGTAGGAGAAAACGCCCTTGGTCCTGTGAAGGCTTGATGCCCCAGTGTAGGAGAATGCCAGGGCAGTGAAGTTGGAGTGGGTTGGGGGTAGGAGAGGGGGTTTGGGAGCATCCTCATAGAAACAGGGGGAGGGGAAGGGTTATAGAAGAGGGGGAAAGGGGATAACGTTTGGAATGTAAATACATAAAATATCCAAAAAATGATAATAAAGTAAAAAAATGTAAAAAAGAAGTAAGGTAACTGTGGCTGGTCAGGAATTGGTTTTTCATTGGTTTTAGGAAGGCCATATGAACACCCTTGGGAACTGTCATGCCAAAAATGTCACCCACCCTTAGCTAGCTTTACATTCTAGATGCCCCTGAGTGATTGTGTCCTTGAGTTTCACAGCCCCCATGCAGGCAGGAGATGGAGCAGAAAGAGTTAGTAACTTACCTCAGGTCACTCAGATGGCCAGCAGCCAGGAGTGGTGCCCAGTCCACTTATCATCTGCTAAACACATTCACAAGGACAGATCAAGGGAAGGAGTTAGAAGGAAAGACTGGAAGAAGGGAGGGAGGGAGGAAGGAAGGAAGGAGAGACATACTGTGGCCTTTAGTTCTTAAAAAAAAAGTCAAAGGAATTGTTTGCATAAGATAATTTCCTAAAAGAGGTTGGGAGGATACTCCCAAAGTCCTGGATATTTCCAGTTGAATATTTCCCAAGGGATGATGGAAAAGGAATCTTCACCAATGCATCTGTACGCAATAAAATTCAGAGAAAACCATGTCCTATATTAGAAAAGTCTCTTACAAACATGTCTGCTGCCAGTTTGCTCTGAGCTCTCTCTCTCTCTCTCTCTCTCTCTCTCTCTCTCTCTCTCTCTCTCTCACCCTCTCACCCTAGACTCAATCTCCTTTGCCCCGTTTGCTGAGGGTGACACTCCAGTCTTCTCTTGGGGAAATATGAGTCCTAGCCATGCTGCAGGTGTGTACTAGGCCCTTCTGGGACTACTTGACTCCAAACTCCTATTCCTGGAAGTAGGTCAGCTCACCTGGTGTGGTGGTTTGAATACACTTGGCCCAATAAGCGGCACTATTTGGAGGTGTGACCTTGTTGGAGTAGGTGTGGCCTTGTTGGAGTAGGTGTGGCCTTGTTGGAGTAGGTGTGGCCTTGTTGGAGTAGGTGTGTCACTGTGTGCCTGAGCTTTGAGACCCTAGTCCTAGTTGCCTGGAAGTCAGTATTCTGCTAGCAGCCTTCAGATGAAGATGTAGAACTCTCAGCTCCTCCTGCACCATGCCTGCCTGGATGCTGCCATGCTCCCACCTTGATGATAATGGACTGAACTTTTGAACCTGTAAGCCAGCCCCAATTAAATGTTGTCCTTATAAGAGTTGCTTTGGTCATGGTTTCTGCTCCCAGTAGTAAAACCCTAACTAAGCCACTTGGCCTCTGATCAATTTCCTTCACTCTTTGGTACTTTGTCCCACTTCTTCTAGACAGAAAAGGCCAGAGGAGGCCTTTCTATATATTTACTTGCAGTGCTGGGAATCCAACCCAGGGCCTTGTCAGCAGGCAAATGTCCTACCACTGAGTTACAGCTTTGGCCAGATCCTTTTGTCTATATGCTGCAGCCCAGTGCAGCTATGAGAACAGGAGAGGGCCCAGACCCCTCCCTCATGAGGTCTCTGTTTCCTCCAGTCCTGGCAACCTTTAACAAAATCAGTTCCCACCCCTGGGCAGCAGCATTTATTCCAGTAACCTCTGGGTTGGTTGTCAGAGAGAGGACAGCAGAGGAAGCTGGAGACCTGGGAGGCAGCATTGACTTCCCAGTAGTCTGCGTAAAGTGTAGAACCCTGTGCCGGTAAAGGGGCCAGTTTGTCTTTAGTGACAAACAGA